>NC_079163.1:106239861-106541962 GCF_947563725.1 Argiope bruennichi | reverse complement strand
TAAGGTATTTGCACGCAATTAAGAGTAGATTGCTTGCAGTCTCATAACTCCTTTTGGAAAGGCTCATGTAAGAGTGGTCACAGATATAATGCCGATCTAAAGCTATAAGATATGGTAAGTTGTTGTCAGCCGAAAATGGATGAAGGAACAGTCACTGAAAAAAGGAAAGAATAGTGCTATAGACGTCAAAGGAAGAAAGATTTCGCACACCAAAAGTTGATGTAAAAAATAGGAGGAATGGCTTGGAACTTATTTTTTCACGCTTGCATAGATAGATGATAATCGATTTTTCGTAGTTAGTATTCTCTATTAAATAAAATCGATAAACTTTATCATGCTTGATATTAAAGTATATATCTGTAAAATTCAGATAAGCAGTAAGTTAGTGAATGCCCTCTTTTATGAAACAATACATTCCATAGCTGATGCAACTCCTAAATAAAACACTTAAACTAAGTTTATGATTCTTACCATTCATATTAGTACGAATGCTTTTAAATTTAAGGATTCACATTTTATGCAAGTAATTAAAAGAATGCAGATATATTAATATTCAATATTAGCCCTATTTAGCTTTCCAATGTAAATTTAATTATAAAATGTAACAAAATTTTTTTTAAATGCATATAAGTTTATAAATAAAATAAGAATTCATATCATTTCTTGCAAATTAAAAGTAAGGAATGTTACATTACTTGTAAAAAAAATTAGAAAAGATCATTGCGGTAGTAAAGTTTTGCATTATTGCTATAATGTAATGTATTGTTGGATTCCTAATATTTTATTTCTACACCATTTTGTAATTTCACATCTGCTTGAGGTCAAATTTTAAATCTGTCGTATCTGTCAAACTTACATAAAGATTAATGTAATACGAAAGATTCATTTTTCACCATTTTTGGTCAAAATGAATCATTTTTTTTAAAAAAATATTTTCCTAAATGGGAAAAACACTTCACTATTTCTTTGAAACACTAAATATACAATATCGATAAATAATTTAGGTAAAAATATTTTTTTTTTGTTTATGATGTGGTATGAATGATTCATCATGATTAGAAACTAACCTTATTAGAAAAATGAAGATGAAAATTTCAATGAGATAAAAGTAAGGCTTCAGAAATTTACATAAAAATACATACCGACTAAACATCAACATCAAAATCAAAAGCAAAATATGAAGAAATAATTAATGCAATATGCAATAAAATTTAAATAATAATCAGAAAGTGAACAAGTGCAAATAAGTTGCAGTATGTACTATAAATACACGCATAAACTTTCAAAATGTTATAAACTAGTGTCCAAAATTTAAATAATTTTTTTAGAAATTATTTAAATTACTAACATTAATATTTAAAATATGATATATATTTGTAGGATCAAAAATGCATCATAAGCCTTTATATTTTATTAAGTACATTTTTAATATTTCAAATGTAGCACTTTCAAGAAAACATGACAATAACCAATATTCTTAATTGAAATTTTTGTCCATAGAATTGTGTTTTTTAACAGAAATAACTCAATACTCAATAGATTAAAGTAAAGATATTTTCTCTGAATTTTTTTTAATAAGGCATTAAGGAAGGAAAGAGTGTGCTTTAAGCTTGAAAGTCTTAAAGGGACATAGCTCGATTGTTAGGGATGATTTGAAAACTGTTTCCAGATTATGAAAACGATTCCAAATCACAGTTACCATCACCAAAGAGGGCATCCAAAGTCGCCAAAGGGCTTCAACACATTCAAAAAAATCTAAAACTGGCATTATATTTAGGATTTACAGAGAAACACGGCTTGAGAACTCTTACGGGATATCAATACTTTGCATGAAACGTTAACTACAAGACAGACTGCCCACAGATAACTAGCCAAGTTAGGGTGTTAGGCAGGAAGAGAATCGTTTTTTGTGGAGCCGAGGACAATATTCTTAACCACATAATTAGTGTTATGTCCTCTTCAATAATAAATGAGATTCAGTTCATACAGTCAATGTTGACATCAATGTTTCTTGACAGAAACATTTGATGTACATGTATGATTTTCTAACCAATGTAAATTACGAAGTTATATGGCATGTGGCATATATGAATTTGATTCTAAATATAAATTTTATTTTAATAAGGATAAACATGGAAGTCTAAAATAGAATTCAAATTATAAAATTACTGAAATGACTGAAGAAAAATAGGCAATTTAAGATACCATTTTATTGAAAAAACGGTGGCATACTTAAAAAATTGTGATCATCAAAAAATAAGACTTTACATTTGGCTTCAATTCAAGCATGTCATCCCTACTCTGTTTTAACCTCTGTTTTATCCAATAACAGCAGTTTCAGATGGAGGTTTGTCACAATTTTATTTTTCCGATATAACTTACACAGAAAAAAAAAATTGTATTGCATGTCGACACAGTAACAGTGTTAAAAGAACAAATGTTAACCTCTCCATTTTTTCTTGCAACTTAGAATTCTAAGGAAGTCAATTCTGTGCTGCACGTATATATATTAAATGCAAGAATGTTAACCACCAAAATTAAGATACAAGTTATAATCCAAAATTAAATTTCTATGTAATTTCGATAAATTTAGAATGAAATGAAATAGTAAATTTTTTCAGGAACAAAGCAGCAATGATTACACTGAGAAATATAAAACAATATTATCATATGCTAATTTATATTTCTAAATAAACATTTCGAAATAATAAGCACCATTAGATTTATTAAATAAATGGGTAAGTTACTCATTTAGCAATAATGTATTGGTAATTATTCTGGCTAGATTTGATAGCAGGAAAATTTTATCTATATACTATCTTTGAATTCCTTACTACTCTTTAGAATAGATATGTAGAAACACAGTGAAAACAATTAAACAAGATTAATTAAGTATCGTAATATAATCATCAGTTATTTTTTGTTTTGAAGTTGAATGGCATGTTTACGGTAGAGTACCTACTTTATTAGTATTATATATAATTGAGCTAGAATATGTATCCGTCATGTTTAACTTTTTATTGTAAAATGTTCACAAAGAAAAAAAAATTAAAATACAAATGAACTTTATTATACGATTATTTTCGTATTTCAGACTTTAAAAATACATTGTTTCTCTACCGGATTGAAAGAGAGAGAGAAAAAAAAACGCATTTTGAAATTAAACATAGTCATAAGCTAAACCTACCATTTTTCTTCTATGAAAGAAGGAAGATGATCAACGGAAACAGTTTTAAAATCTATATTCTCTCAAAGCAAAAAAGTAGGACAGACATGAGATTTCATCTTTGACTGATTTTCTGAATAATACTGCATAGTGTAGACTAAATCATTTTTGACAAACGGCCTTCCATAGTAATTCGAGCCATGAATGATGTGTGAAAAATTTCTTCTATACAAAACGTTTGATTACATCAAACATCTGATTTTTTTTATATGTATATAAAGGAGAAAATTTTTACTTATTTTATGTTGGATTATACAGATGGTTTGAAAAATTTAATAGAAATGTCATATACTTTATAAGTTATATATTGATGCTGTGATGTTATAAAAGGAGTTAAAAAATCATCAATTGTATATATGATTATTGAAATTCTTCTGCCATCTTTCCAACGAATATACATTAACAGAAAATAGGTAAGTACATTTAGTGATTTATTATTTTCTTGGTACAATATAATGTCTTTTGAAAATATTCTTTCTTTATAAAATAAGTCTTTATAAAATATAATGTATTTAGAAAATAATTTTGTCATATTCCATCAATCATTTCAGGCTGTGATAAATTTGGATCTGCTCAAAATTTATTTTAATGCGGATCCAAGACAAATTGAATGATTTTGATACATACGTATTTTTAATGATTTCGTATCGAAGAATATATGTTATTGGTCTTTTATCGTCCATACTGTGAATGGAATATATCGATGAAAGAATGATCCTTGAATTTTTATTATTCTGTAATAAAAATATTGCTAAATATATAAAATTTTATGGAATGAATTTTAATTGGGCAAATGTTATATAATTATTCTTAATTCGAAATATGTATAAAAACTCTACGATATTATGCAAATAATTTTATGTTACTGACTAATATACAGCGTAAAATACTTAATTTCAATTGAAAGAATTTGAACATCTCTTTTACCTTTGAAAGATAATTTGAAAACACATAATAATGTTTTTGTGAAAGAATGCGATAGCATTATAACTAGCCTTTCTTCCATCGCTAGTTTTAAATTTCAGTAAATAAGAGTCGTAACAAAGAATATTGGCGTTTTATGAAATGTCCACCCTATAAAGATCTTTGATCCTCAATGTAAATACGACAGAAAAAATGAATAAGCCTAACATATTTTGAAAATCTCAGTACAAAAATAATTTTTTTACAGATAAACAATCATACTGTTTTTAATAAGCAGATCTAGAATAATGGGAGTGACTACGTTAACAGCCGTGCACTTGAATCAGAAAACTTAGTAGATAGTGGCGGACACATGCAAGGTTCTTTATAATTCCTAACTCATTAGTCTGATGATATTTGACTACAGAAACGAAAATATGTTCCATAATTCCATGAAGTAATTTGCTCGCGTCTTCATATACATTAAGTGTTTTTAAACTGATTACATTTTCAATCCTCTTGCCACATTTTCGTTGTAACTGTATTACGGATTTCAACTTATCAAACTGCAAAAAACAGAAGGCTTTTTTAACGTCTCCATATTCTTTTTTCATGAAACTAACGACCGATGCACACCACTGAAATTCATTTATGTTCATTTTTTCAGTGTATAAATGGATATTGTAAAACTTCAAGTAAAAAACTTGAAAATGAAAAGAAAACCCGAAATTCCGATTTGATTTCTCCTCACATAATGTATTGATGCTAATAAATATTTAGAGATAATTATGTATTGTATCACAGTTTTTGTATTGGTAAATACAAAACTAATTGCAATTAATGCTATGTTTAAATCAGTGGCTGAATAACCTGCGAAACTGAGACTGTTGATGAATTTCATTTATTATTCCAGATTAAGAAATTATTTATGCAAATGAACTGCAACTACTGTTCATTTATCCTACAAAACCTCTTAGTATGAAATAAACTTTCTGTAATGATAATCCACAATGAGATAAAGTATGTTTTTTTTTTATTTTGAAAACTAATGAATTATTCAACATTTATTGTTTTTTTATCGGTTACTATTCACAAAGCACTCTTTGAGGGAAATGCATTTTCAGAATTTAGGTCATGATATTAATTTCTTTAACTAAGAACTCATTCTCACATTAATGGTTGTTTATGAATCTGACTGCTATAAAGATTCAAATTAACAGGCATAAACTATTTTCCACAGAAAAGATTTTATAATACAGTGAAAATTTAATTTTACAGTTACTTAAGTGTATGACTAAATAAAGGCTTATTCTTTGTCTAGAAGTTTAATTATTTGTCAGCTTGATCGTAACTAGAGTTTTTGAAGACAAGAGACCAATATTACAAAATCTGAAAATGAATTACGGATTGTTAGTTAGTAATTAATATCATAACTGCAATCTACTAAATAAAAACGTGTGAATTTCTTTCACCTAATTAAATGAACTTTTATTTACTTTTGAAATTGTAAAATCATTATACTACAAACTTATTATTGCAAATGAATGATCCAACTCAAATTCCATTTATATAGAATTTACTCATTCTTATAATTGATTTTAATAATTATGAGTGGTGATGAAATTTCGCAAAAGCTTTACGGGGATTTAAAAAAAAACCGTACATGTGCAGCTGCAAGATCATGAAAATGATATACAGTGCTTGCATTTATCGGACAGTTATTACATGCCACAACGAGCATTTATTGCTTTTACCCGGGGTGTGGTTCGGATATTATAAGGTAGCAGTCAATACAATAATGATTTATTACTTTGCTAACCATTAGATGAACACTAAACTATAAATCATTATTTTAATTCTCTTTAAAAGCAATCTTAAGCTTGCTGCTAGCTAATAAAGATACTCATATTGAGATTTCTGGACCGGAAAATATTAAAGAATTGGTAATGTTGCAGAGCTGAATGAATGGGAAAGGGTTATTCAGTTTATGAATGTCATGCGTGTTTATACAGAACTTGCTTTAAAAGTGTCGTTAATTAATATCGGTGTTAGTTCAAGTTGGGAAACAATTTCTACAGGTTAAAATTTAAAGTTAATTAAAATGGAAGCACATAATTATGAGCAATTCTCATTCAACGGAAATGGTATTTTAACCGTTGTAGTTTTCTTTGGTATGGTATACAAAGATAGTTATTTCAAATGGTCGAAAAATATTTCATAGGTATTAAAAAGAGCTTTAATATCATGCATGTTATATTCGAGTTTAGCCACAAGACCAAATATATGTTTTAAATATATGAAACTTTAACTGAAGTTCTTAAAATAAAGATGCTTTAATTGATGTTAGTTTAGGTTTTTATGAAAGCAATGTAGTTTAATTACATATACACTGCAAATGAGCTGATTCTTTTTCTTAGTAGAAACTTTTAATGATTAATAAATAATAATAACTTATCTTTAAAAATTATAATAACTTATCTTATCATATTCACTGAAAAATTGATTCTTATTTGATAGAACACTAATTCATAGATATTAAGAATGAAGGCTACAATAGCAATTATCTTAGAATTGAATAAGTACAGAGAACTTGATAATATCTTAAATTTATTGAACTTAAATGAAAAACTGTTCAACTTGTTAGAAGTTTATTGACAGGATCTTGGTGAAACACTCCTTAATGAACATTAATAAAAAGAATTGCAATCGAGGCCTATAGAATTTCAGTCCAGTCCAGAAGACTCGAAATATATTTCAAATTTTTTGTATGTAAATAAAGGATGGTCTACTGGTTGATAGTTTAGTTACTAGAGTCTTTGCTAGAATACTGTTTTATATACATTAAGAAAGATGGTACCAAGAAAGGAACACCATGCCTTTTGGATTTAAGTATACTGCCCAGAAATCGGTACACATTTTCAATTTATTGAACTTTAAATGTCGTTCTTAAGATTCTACAAGTTATTAGTTTATGCCTTTACAAAAATGATGGAATTTAGTTATAAAAATACTACAAAAGACCAGTTACGAATTTTTTTAAATAAAAAATTAATATTGATTAAGAAATATGCTTTAAAGTATAGAGGATGATATTAAATTCAATATAAATTGGATAGTAAAAATTCTTTGGCTTCTAATGCGAACATTTAAGTGCTGAAATCAGCATGCAACAACGTTATACAGATTATGCATGGAAATATTCAAGAGTTAGCTTTATTAAAGGCCTTCTTAAGGAAATTTAAACAAATATGTTTAAATAAGTACAGGAAATTATGCAGAAGGAAATATCTGGATTGGAGGGAAATTTATGGTAAAATACTTTTTATAAATGCTTTTACCATATGAATAAGAGTAAAATATACGCATATATAAATATGGAATAAAAATCGATATTGATAATTCAGAGATCACAGCTTTATGCAGAAAAAGATAAAATGAGTTGTGGTATTCAAATCCATTAAGAATGAGACAGGGACCTGATATACAGATTTCTCATCATTATAAATTATGATATATCAGTGAAGTTATTCCAAATAATGGTTTTATTTTATGTATGTCGGAATGAACCTTCCTAGATATGGTACAAGCTGACAGACGCATTGAGAAGGTTTTGACGTGCAATAATGATTCGATTAATTTCACAGCCACATGAAATGCTTCGACTCAGCGTTGAATATAGTAACGGTAGACTATATTCAACGGTAGAATTGATTTAACCCTAGAATGCTAATGTACGTCATTTTGATGCGTACATCTACTTAAAATAATTATTACTCACTTTCATTTCAGACATTGACCTTTAATTTCGAAAATCGTATTCCCGATTTGAATGAGGTGTTGTTGGAGGAAATGTGTTTTGAGTGTTTCAATTAATCTTTAATGACAAAATAATTATAATGAATGATTCTAAAGAATTCATCATTCATTTCGCCAGATAATTTCATTCATGAAATTTTAGAGCCAGTCAGTTTACCGCTTCACTTAGTTGTTCGTCGTTACTATTCTAAATAAATTTGATAAATTTCTATATTATCATTAAAAGTGATAGAAATATCCTTGTGAAATTAGCAGTAAAATTAGTCCATTATGCATAAAAATGTTTCTTTTCACATGTTCTTTACTAGCGGCTCTATAAATGCGAATAATGGACACGAATTCAAGTACTGCATATATGTTACCTTCATTTTATTTAATTGTAATTATGACATGCAACTTACTGAATAAATCATTATGTCAGAAATTAATTACACGCTTAACTATATAATATTCCAGCTAAGTCTGCTTACAACTGCTTATTCCGGATTAGTAATGTACCATCAATTGATGTTGAAAGGTCAATTGATAAGGCCAAAATATCATGGAACTCCTAGCTAATTAATAACATTTCTAGCTAAGCCTGCATTTACGTGTAAAATTAAAAGATAATTTGAAGCCTCGAATTGAATCCTAAATGCATATATAGAGAGGCCTACTTGAGATAGGAATCATAAACTAATCTAGAGATTATAAAGATAAACAACAAAAAGTGAGAAAAAGCCCTATAAAACACACGTTGATGAATAACAATCTATGTCTTGCATTATATTTTGATTCTAAGTACGCTAGAAAATAAATTTTATGCAGTTTCATGCTTGTAAGTTTTTCAAAAATGAATGATTAAAATTTTATCAATAAATGTATTTATTCAAGTATTGTGCAAATGTATAAAGCATGATAATATATTTATAAACAAAACAGTGCAAATCATCGGTGATGTCTATGCTGTAGAATGACAACTCAAATTTTTCATTAATAATGATAAAAATTATAATTTAATGGTAAAGTTAGATTCAATTGATTTTTTTAAATCAAAAAAAGTCCTGATTAATATCCAATAACTGCATAGAGAATCATTTCTAATTATTTAAATTTGATTCTAAATTATTTCGAATAAAAGTTCTATAATTGGATTTTAAATTATAAATTGGTAAGGAGTTTTGTTTGGAGAAATCATAACTTGCATATTCAAGTTATGATGGTAATTAATATTCATATAGCTAAGTTCCTATATTTTGATGATTCTTAATGCTAGAAAAAGTAAAATCATTTCTTTTCAAAATACAAAGATACATATTAGTTACACATAGTATTTGAATAAATTTTAATTTCCCTCACAATAGTTTTTAAGATATATTTAATAATTTTTTGTATTTTTCCTTAACTTGCCTACCGTGTAATTAACATATTCAAGTTCGCGTATTTCATAATCGCGTTTCGCATTAAAATATTTCGTCATACCCGATTAACTGAAATTTCTATATTCATTACTTACGTTTGCAAAATAAAATAAAAGTTCAGATTTTTGTTATCTTTATTTCTTTGCGTTTTATTTATGAAGGTGTGAAAATTTGAAAATGATTACATTACAATAGATGCTTACATATTCCCACGAATTAAATGGCAGAGTTGCTATTACTGTAGAAAACCATTTTATGCCAAAACACCTTATTTTGAAATACCCCTATGAAGTAAGTATCAAAGTTACTTACTGTATTGAGAACTAACTTATTTTCAAACACTTTTAGTACAAGCAATTTTCGTGCTCACAGAGGCTTTATATCAGAGCGAACATGGATCCGCTATTTAGATATTATCTCCAGTGAGATTTATTCAGTAAAATTAACGTGTACTAAGGAATAAACCATCAGTCTCTTGATATCTATATGTGTCAAAAAGGAATTACAATGTTGCGCATTCCAGTCCATGTTTTACATTTTCTACTCAACAAATACAAACATGGAGTAAAAGGTGGGAAACATATGAATCCAAAAGAATAAACTGTCTGAAGTATTCACACAGCTTGTTTAAAGAGAATATCAATGTATGAAAATGAAAATCTAAAGAAGCACCTTATTTTGGTATACCAGAAACATTTGTTATTATTTTTTTTCCTTTAAACATTCCATTTTCTGCTTTGTTTTCAATTTTATCAAAAAAAATTTTTCATTTTAAATTTGTTATTTTCTTGTGAAATCTAACTCTTATCAGTGTGTCTGTTTTCATTGTTGTTTTCTATCTTTAAATTTTGAAATATGCTCACAATTTCACAGATAAAACACAGGTTTCTTTTTTCGAACATAAGAGAATTGTCAATAAATTTCTTTTAACTCGGAACCATCTAACTATTTAGCTTTGAGTCATTATTTTGCGCTTTAAGAAATATATTATATATTTTTTTTTCATAAATATGCAAAACAAAAAAGTTTTTAAATATTTTTTCCGGGGCCTCAAGATTAGAATATTCAATCATTCTGTTTTTAATGAAAAGTTTAATATTTTTATGTTAATATTTATTCCCCCAGATATTGAGAAATTCCATCAAACTTAACAAGAAAATAATCATGATGGATGTTTATATACTGAAACACTATCACTCAGTTAATGCTCTAAGATTTTCTAATTTTTAGATAATCCCATTTTTTAAAAGTTTTTCTTCCGATAAAACTGCAACTTGTGCCAAAATCGAGGGAAAAAAGATAAGGAGAAAAAAAATGAGAATGTTTTTTTTTTTTACTAGAAAAAGTATGAGTAAACATCGAAAAACATGGCGAAAATAGCTTAACAGTTACAGATTATGAATATTCGTCATCAAAAACTAATATTTAAGTAAGAAATTATTCCTGTTTTGCTCAAAAGGGCTTTCCTATAAATCAATCTTGATTTATGACAGTATTTAGAAGATAATTTATTCTGCTTTTCTCCTCATGTGGTGAAGCTTATTTTTTCTGAGTTTTTTTTCCCTCTTTTTTCCTATTTTTCATGCTGGACTATTTTTTGCAGCAAAAGAATAGTCAAACAAGCGAGGTCGAAGACAAAGGTAAGACGGATCTTTAATCTAAGTCTTTGTCGGAATTCTCTTTCACCAACATCATTTATCACTAAAGAGCGGAACATTTATTTTATTCTTACACTTTTGTATAATTGAGTGTTCAAGTAGACTGCGAGATACATTAACAATAGTGTTGAACTTATGCGATTAATTACATTTTAAGTCTTTTCGATTCTACATTATTAACAATAATTGATACATATATTCTGATTTGATTAAGCGTTTACCACTTTAGCACAATTCCCTTGTGGTGAATGTTATCATAAATTATTCTGCTCTAAGTCAAAAAGTTTTATGTAATCTGAAATTTGCACAACTTGATATTATTTCGAAGGCTTGAAAATAAAGAGATGTGATAGTCCTTGGTTTATAAAGGTATATGTTTATTTAGTGGAAGAACATCGTCTTCGGGAATAGAGAGGCAGAATGTTGTCTTTGGGGGCTTAAAGTAGTGGGTTCGAAACTGGATTTTACTCTAACTGGTGTATAGCCAGCAACTGCAGCATAGTTTGACTGTCAACTACTAGTGATAATCAGAGAATTTAAATTAGTGAGCGTGAGAAGAGAGGACTCTGGTTCTAGTGGAGACATCTCGCCAATTGACCACAGTTCATTGACCAGATCTTTCATGAAATAACCTTAGAATACTAAAGAGTCTAATTCAATTATACTAACGTCCAATTTGGAAGCAACGATAAAGCTATTTTGGGACGGACCTCGTAATATTAAACCCCGGTCAGATGACGAGGACGACACTCGGATGCACCCCGCATCTGTGAACGTTCACATCACACAAATGGAAAGATTTTTAATCCACGACGTCGTATTTAATGTTCATCAGACCCGCATACACAATATATGAATATGAATTCGGGTTTCAAATCTCTAGCCTTTCAATCCTGAAGCCGATACTTTACAACTGTAAACCCTAAGAAACAGCTAAGTACCCCCCCCCCCCTCTAAGAAACAGCTAAGTAATAAAATCAAGCAATTGAAGGGCTGAAGTACACGTTATTTTAAATTTAGTTGAACATGTCTGGATTTGTACACATTCATAATTTTTCCTTTTAAACTGATATCAACAAATTTTTTTAACTACTCACAGAGCAAAGTTAGATTTTGACCTATTATGATATTTATACACAGCTCCAATATTATGCACTTTGCTTTCGATCAATTCATGTGTTTCAATGCCTATATTTTAATTTGAACATTTTTAATCAGAACGTTTTTTAAATACGTTTTATTATGCAAAACTCCAGATATTGAACACATCTTTACACAACACTAATTTTTGGAAAAAGTGACAAAAATGAATAAGATTTATTAGCAAAATACATATTATAGGAGAATACATATTATTGAAGCATTCCAATACGATACTTGCATTTACTTCAAATAAGGTATTTTGTTGTTTTAAAAGTTCTAAGATGAAAGAAAACAGAGCTCAGAATTCTTTAAATATGTAATAGTCCTTCATTTATTGCTGAATTATAATCTAATTTCTAAAAAATATTTCTAACATTCTACTAAGTATTGATTTTCTTAAGGCGTATTATCTTCTTCCATGCACGCAGCATGAAAGTTTGTAAAGCCAATGAAATTTACTTAGCATAATATATAACTTTGGAATTTAATTTTTATCAATATATTTATAATTTATATCTGCTTTGTTAACTGACATTATTAATATATAATATATATAATCTTAGAATACAATTTTCTGATTACATACCAACTACTTCAATTTTTTGTTAATTATGTAAAATTTTAGAAAGTTTTAAAACTTTTAAATTTAAATTTATATATTTTATTTAGTTTTATTTCGCAGTTTGCTCGTGTACTTCTTTAACATGAAAAATTAAGAAAATTAAAATGATAAATTATTTTATGTTAATGTTTTATTCAATTCTCGTTTATGATCTATAATTTATTAGTAAGAATATTAAGTCTTATACGATTTCATTTACAATAAAGCATACGTGTCAGTCAGAACACAGAAAATGGTACATCTAAAATTATTCGTCAAGTTTTTATTTAATTTGTATACATGTTTTGCAGTTTATCTCAAAGAATATTAACGTTCATTTTAATTGATTTTCATTAAACTTTTTTTGCCAACTAGAATGCAGTAAACTTTATACCTAAAATTATTCATTTTTTTCCACTTTTTATGTATGATCTATCATTTATAACAAAGAAGATTAATGGTTATATGAGTTCATTTTCAATAATCTTTCTGTGTCGACCAGAATATTTAAACCATTACATATTTAATATTATTCACCTTTTATTACCAGCGAAATTCATGATCTAGAATAATAATCTATGAGTACTTTATTTCTGTAATTTATTTACAGTTTCTACATGAAAGTGTATCATCTAAATAAAGGGTATCAGTAGTGAGATCGTAACATTTTTACAACAGAAAATTCGGAAGAATTCGTGACAATAAATGGTTTGTTTTTCCGATATTAAAGATTCATTATTAAGCATTGCCGTTAAATACACATCATAAATGGAGATGAAATGAGAATTCTAAATTAATGTTATTACTCACGCAACTAGAGAACATTTCTGAAGCTGTGGGAACACGAAGGGCCAATTCAGATTTGAGACAAGCATTGAGTAAGGCAAATTACCGGTAATTAATTTCATCTTCAAAGCCATGACATGATTCGAACTCAGTTGATTTCAACTTTATTACTTAGACTGAGAACATAATCAGGATTTTAACGAAGTTATTAAAATAAACAAAAATGTATTCTATATATATATCGTAAATATGAATAAGTTGTACGTAAACATTTTTTACGGAATCCAAAATTTTTGCGAATTTAGGCTTTAAATCTTGAACATATTACTTGAAAATTATTGAACTCGAAAATTACATGTAACCAAATAAAAATATCTAAGAAATGCTAGCAATCACAAATATGTTTATGGTTGATATTTTCGAGAAACGAAATATTTTCTCACTTACAAAAAAATGATATTTGTATAGTAATAATTTTAATTTTAACAGTAAAAACAATAAAAAATTCACAACTAAGTTTCGAAAAAAATGTGTTATCCCTTAAGGTTAAAAAAATGTTATTGTTGTAAGAGAATAATAATAAAAAATAAAAAAAAAACCTTAAAATGTTTTAAAAAATTTAAACTTTTCTTTCCTTTCTTTTTCTAACTTTTTTAAAAATTAACTTTTGCAATGTAAGTGTTATTTAAAAATCTTCCATTAGAAAAATTGAATCTGTTTTTCTTTGCGTTAATGGGTAACGTTATTTTTTCATAAAAAATTAATGAAGATTTTTAAATTTACTTACTACATATCTTTTGTGAAAAATGTACAGGGATAGCAAGAAATAAGTTACTCACTTCAGAGGGATCTAAAATGCGTTCTGTTGGTCCAAATAAGATAAAATTTGAGCTACCGATTATTCAGATGATGCGTTTTACATTTAATCATTAAAAAAAATTAGTACAAAAATTCTCCAATAGATGGCGCTGTAACACAAATGACATTTATTTGCATATATTGAAAATGTGAAACATAATTTGCGTTATATCGCATGTCTATTACCATTTTTCTCTGGATAACAAGAAGGCGGATTCTGCACGAACATTAGTTTCTTCTCTTTTCGTCATGCCAACTTTGCAAGAAAAAACGCTACTGGTGAAATTGTTCTACCAGAACCAACAAAACTCCGTTGCAGCTAAAGGGCTTTCGTCATATGAAGCAGATACGAAGAGGTCCGATGTCTTCAGGTGTCCTACTTCAAAATGACGTAGAAATTTGAATAAAGTGGGCAACATGACATTCTTCCGGGTAGAGGACGAAAAAAAATCCCGTCTTCCAGCGTCGAAAATGTTGCGGCCGTGCTCGTTGATGCCAGCAGTCAGTCGCCGTATAATAGTGCGAGTTTGCCAGTTGTTTCCCGTGTTCTGGATATGCCGTATTCAACTGTACGAAAAATCGTACGGCAGATTTTGCATTTTTATCCATACAAAATCAAGTCTGTGTACACGTTGCTGGACGGGGACTTAGAGATCAGTAAAACATTTGCACTTCAGTTCCTTGCTCGAATGGTGGTTGATACAACTCCTGCATGGAACATACTGTGGAGTAATCAGGCCTACTTTTGCCTCAACGGGCAAGTTAGCACCCACAACTGTAAAATGTGGGCAGTGGAAAACCATCATGTTATCCAGGAACAGCCCTTGCATCCTGAAAAAGTGACAGTATGGTGTGGTTTTACAGATACTTCTGTCATTGTATTTCTTTGAAGAGATAACTTCAAATGGTATCAAAATCTGCTCCGTCAAAGGACAACTGTATCATGATATGCTGAGGGATTTTGTAATCCCAACTCTTCTGCAGCGTGGATGGACGACACATCCCGTCAAGACATCATTTTAATACATGATGGTGCACCCACTCATATTGATCGTCGTGCAAAGCGATTGTTAATACAGCATTTCACAGAAGCACGAGTCATCAACCATCATTTCCCAATAACATGGTCTTCTCGCTCGCCGGACATTACCCCTTGTGACTTTTGGTTGTGGGGTTATTTTAAGGGCAGTGTCTACCGTCAAAGGCCATCATCTCTACCGGATCTGAAGGACAGCATTCGGCGCCATATTCTTAATATTCCGGCAAACTCACTGCGGTCATCTTTAGGAAATATGATTCTCCGATTAGAGCATATTGTTGAAAATAAAGAGGAACATATTAAACAATTTTTATTTTACTTTATTATAAGGCATAACCATAAATTATAAACTATATTAAATGGTAGGTTTTATGTGTATTACAATGCCACCTAACAATAAATTTTTGTACTATTTTTTAATTAAATAAATTTAAAGTGCATTATCTCAGTAATTTGTAGTTCAAATCTTGTCTCATTTGGATCAATAGAACACATTTTAGAGCCCTCTGGAGTGGGTAGCTTATTTCTTGCTAAACCTATATATGAGATAAATTATGAATATGAAAATTTCAAAAGGCATAACTATTTTGAAGCCTTAATATAATTCAGATTATTCATCGCATGATATGCTGGAAATGTGCAATGCCAACTCTATGGAATTTTGCGAATAAATTATGGAATATTTAACTCAGTGAATGTTCCTTCTAATACAGAAAGGGGCATTGTGCTCCGAGATGAGTAGTTTGAAGTTTACAATAAGAAAGAATTAATGATATCCATCTGCTGGAGTGGTCTCCTTGTATCTTTCTCGTATTATCTCCAATAAAAATGCTATTCTTCTTCTCACCCCGTATAAAATTGGGCTTATCCCGCTCATGAGAGTTGAGTATTTCGTAATAATATATTAAAGAAAACCCATATTTTATTGATAACTACATGTTACTGGCGGACAATTGCGACGAAAGAGCCTATTAAAGTGGGATCTGGCGATTTTTCGGCGATTAATCACTTAGATGAGATTCATGCATAAGTAAACTGATTAACAATTTTGGAAACCTATTGCCAATATTTGGAATATTTGGACACCAATTGAAACCAATATTTCGAAAAGAGCTAGAATAGCACTTACAAGATTACGAACCAAATTTTATTTATTTAAATCTTTGCGCTTTTAAGTAGTAGCTTGCAAAAGAATTTTCCTACAGAAAAGACCTACAGACGGTTACATCATTGGCATATTTGATTCCAATTTGATACAGATCTATAATTTAAATGACATATCTGTGCAACAGATTTTATCAATTTAGCTCTTCTGTAATTATCCTGCTACCTCCTATTCGCACAACAGGCAAACAAAATTCCACTAACCGATTTTCGTTCAAAATTTGTTATAAATCTGAAAATTTGGTGTTTTTATGAATATATATCAAATTTCGTCTATTTCAAAGCGTTTTTGAATCACCTTGTTCGCAGACAGAGATACATAATTCAAAAATGTATTTTTCGGATCCAAGGAGATCTGAAACTTGGTGATTCATCAAATTCTGGAGTTTGGATTGTTTGACGATTATACAATATTTTCTCTACGTATGACTCGTAACGAGAAAGTGAAAGGTTGTCTCAATGAAATTAACTAGTCATCGTTGTTAGTAGTTATATCTTTCCACATGTCAGGTACTTAAAATGATAAAATTTAGAAAGTTTGTTTCTTTCAGTTTTTCCGATCTTTCACAATTTAATTTTAAGTACGAAAATTAGTATTTCATAACAGTCCCTTTGTTTATGGACATCAATCTACTTTCAACCTAACTAAGTTAATATGAACTGTCTAATCTCAACATATTGATATAAATTTATGTAATAAAATTATCTTTAAAACCTCACCAAAAGCTCATTATAAAAATAATTTTGAGGCATAGGAAGTTCTGTTGCAAACGTCACTAACAATGACAAACGCCTTTTTCCCTTAATTCAAGAAATAATAAAAATGAAAAAATGAGCGGCGTTCGTGCTTTGTGTATGAAATATCAAAGTATTTGAAATACACCACCCGAAATGCAAAATTTTATCAAAATTCTTGAGACCTCTCATGCCAAATCAATAAAGAAAAAAAAACACGTTTTAGAAAAGAAGAAACTAGCATTCACTAAGGAATCTTGCTCAAAATAGGAGGAACCTTTTTGTGGAAAAATAGAACTCTGAATCCTTTATAGTGGGATCTGATAGGATTTATAAATTTTCAACAAATGCCCAAAAGAACAATAATCAGCTCCCCGAACTTCGAAAATATTCCAAATATCTTACTTTTGAAGGAAGTTGACATACCCTTCCGTAAACATTTTTCTAGTTGGTATAAGTTTTTTTCTTTGGTTCAGAAAGCAAGGCAGCAAATGGAAAAGTTTTCTATTCGGGTAGTATGCAAATCAAAACATTCCACAGTTTCAATGGTGGATTTGATTATTTCCTTTTTTACTCCCGAACAGATAAAGTTTATATAGTTTCTCATTATTTGAAAACTCTTGCAAGCAATACAACTTTCTTATTCTAAAGTCAGTCGTTTGTTATTGTTTGGATATAATATACTTTTTTATGTATTATAATTTGTCAGCAATATGCAATTTATTTTCATTTTGCCAATTGACTCAATGGCCGGAATATTATTCTCTCTTGGATATGCCACTTCAAGTTTTATAAACGTTAATAAAATAATATTTCATTCATATGTTTTGATATTAAACATGTTGGTACAGAAACCAATTATGTTTTAAAAGTCTAAATTTTATTTTTACGAATTATTTTTAATTTCATTTTAATTAGTCTTTTAAAAAGAAAATGTAAAGCACAAAATATTTCTACTCTGTGGTCTTAACCATTTTTTTACTTTGACAAAACCAAAAATATGTTTTGTGACTGCATTTATTCTAACTAAGATATGTAGACTATTTATTTATAGTCCTAAAGGATTGACGTAGTACAATTTCGTTTCTTTTAATATTAAATTTCTAATAAATTGTTTTAATTTTCTCAGTAATTTATCAAGCTGGACCAATACATATTATGATATAATATGTATGTATTTCTCCGGCATATGTAAGTACATCAGTTTTACTTTCTGTAAAAGAGCTCCTTAGATTTATAAAATATTTAGTGAGGTATAACCACAAACTCCGACCCGCCGGAAGACACACGGAAAAACCTGAATGACCGGACCGCCGCAATAGCAATACTAGCGAAAACTGTGATTAAGTGTTAAGGGCCATCTCCAGCCACGGAACAACCCTTCCCTAAGGAAGTACGTCCTTTTCGTCGATGGGATGAGCCATGTCCCACCTTTATGTGTACCCACAAGGGTGGCGGGAGCCAACCACCACGACGGAAGCTTCTCATCCTCAATTACGAGGTGCCCCCCCCCCGTGGGACTACTTAGTGAGGTATAAAAAACACAAATTTCTCAATCCTCGATGTATTGATTTAAGTGACATTTATCAATATGTTAAGTCATGTTTTACTTAAATGAGGTACAACAAAGATTTTATTTAATTATTTATGAATTTTAAATCATATTACAAAAATTTCAAAAACTCCATTAAGTCTGCACTCACAATAATTGCACAAAAATATTGGGAAATTCGATTGCATTCTTTCATAAATTAAGATCTTTAAAACTAAATCTTCACAAAATGCTTGTGTCCCTGAAATCGAATAATCAATCATGTGCAACTGATTGGAACTCTAATTAAATGTAAGATGCAGAGATATATACCCTCATTGAATGAACACATCCTCTGATTATTTTTAAGAACTACAGTGCATCTCAAAATGTTAAAATGATAGTTATTGAGAGGATAAAATTATTATCTTTAGGAAAATGCAATGCTGTTTTTAAATATTAGAATGCTATAATTAAAAAAATATTAAAATATATAGCTTCCAATATATTAAGGGGTTTAATGAATATGTTCCAGTGGCGGTTTAAAATGTCTGTATTTTAATTATATTTTACATTGCAGTTTGTTTTTACTACATTTTAGACACGGATGCTATAAGGTTTACATTTAACATTTTTAGAATGCTAACTGTTTGCTGTATGTCCAATTAGTCAACCTCTATATGAATTTACGTATCGAATTTTTCAGAAATCTTAAAGTAAAGTGGAAGACCCTCTTTATTTCCTTTCTAAAATCCACAATGCATAGCTAATTTTTTTGGACAAAAGGAGACATTAAAGAATCAAAGTACCATAATCGAAAAAAGTACAAATAAATATTTTTCAAGATGTATTATTTTTATTTATCAAAATTCTCCTTTCCTTGTCTTTATTTTTCCGCTCTTCTCTCAGCATCTTTTACTAAGCCGACTCCCTTTTTCATATTTTAAAATTTACACTTAAGGACCATACTCATTATAAATATATTATAAAACTGAACTGAATGTAAAGTAAAAATCTACCTCCAATTTAAATATAAGAGCTCGTATAATAGATGCTGAGAATAGAATATTACTTACTGCAAAGTTCATATTACATCTTTGCAATTGGTTTGCGGTCTTCCGGTAATTCCTTTTCAACAAAGTATCGAGAAGAGAGCTTTTTTCCTGTTCATTTTATATTCTTACTAATGAAAAACTAAAGTAGCTGTAATTGTAAAATAAAGTTGCAGTCTGTATTCTTAGTTCCGTATGCAATCATTTTGACATAATTTTTTCGGAATTTTATTCAATTTACAAAAAATATTTTCTATTGGAAATCCTAGATTTCTGAAAAAATATATAGTGATTCGATATTAAAAGATTCCATTGTTTCGCAACAGGAAAATGCAAACATAAACAATTAAAATATACGCTAATAGGAATTTGTAAGGTTTTCATTTGAAACGACACGTAAATTGTTTCTGTTAAAAAGATATGCATTAATTTTTTATCTAAGATTGCAGAAAGTAGCAGTAAATGTCTGGGGAAAAATTTTTGCACAAACACGAATTTATTCACATTTATTAAAGAATGCATAGCGCTTATTAAATTCATTGAACTAAAAATTAATGCTTAAATGTATTAGATAGAAAGTCTTAAAACATCATGTTCTCAAATTTGAAAAAAGAAATTTCCCTGACATTTTGTTTATTTTTACGAGGATATCAGATACGTGCTTTTAAAAAAGACAGATGCATGTAATAAAAAACAGACTTAAACAATAAAAAAACAGACAACATAAAACATACTTTTTTCTTCAGCACGTCAACTATGTCATAATAGAAACAATAATATCAAAAAAAATTATAAACCTGTTATTCTGAATAAATCCATTTGAATGAAATACCTGTTAAAAAAATCTGTTATAAGGATTGTTTTTACTAAAAAATCATTTTAATGTACTAATATATTTTATTAAATTTGTTGACGAAACAAATAAAATTTGAAACGAATTTACATTAAAACTTTGATATTATTTTTAAAAAAATAAAGGCAAAAAAGTATTAATTCAAAAAATACTCAACAGCGATATTTGAAGTACAAGTATTATTTATTTACATGTCAACTAGATTATTTAAAAAAAAGCTTTTAACACCAAAATTTGACTAAATCCATTCCAGTATAAGCCAACTACCATTTTATTATAACCAAATATCCGATCTAATAAATTCAAATGCCCAGGTTAGTCTGGCAAACTGCCTATCGTGAAAATGGCTTATAGGAAAAATGCTCACAGGCAAACGTTTCAGATACCTCTCTAAAAAGCTTTAAATAAGCAACAATAGTTTTTTACTAACCGTTATACATACATCTTTCTTAATGTTCCTGAAAAATTACCCCTTGCGGCAATTTTTTGCATGTAAATTATACCCTATCAGCATATATATTTTCAAAATTGAGTATTCATCTCATGAGTTTTTTAAGTGAACTTAAGTCATAGGAGTAATCTGAGATTTGAATAATACTGATTAATAAGACATAATTGCTAATAAATTTTCTTGGGCTTAGAATGGGATGTTGTTTAATTAAAACTGATTATTTTAGGAAAAAGTCTTTACTTTTAAACCTTTAAAATATAGAAATAAATTATTTCATATATGACTTGGTTATTTTATGAAATAGCTGATAAAATCAATTAAATTAATAATAATTATGCAGCATTTTAAATGATAGCTAATTTATTAAACGACTAGCTCTAATGCAATTTGATTAATGATAGCCAGTAAAAATGTGAAATAAACAATTTAACTGAATTATACAACAAGTAAAATGTACACTGAATATTAATGTATGAAATTTCCTATTTCATAGAGTACCTAATTATTTTATGAAATAATTATTCAAATCCTTTTCAGGGTAAACTTCATTTGCATTCAATGATTTAGCTAGTTAGTTTGTTGAACCACAATCTACACACAAACCATTAATATGTAAAATAAATTGCATGATTCATCAAGCTTCTTAATATTAGCTACTATATTGCTATTGCAGAGTAATTTTATTCAAAATTCTGAAATTAAAAGAGTGTGAAGTGCGAATAACTGTCCGAAATTAAAACATCATTTTCAACCTATTATGAATATTATATAATAATAATGGTGTTGACTTTACCGATTTGGTTAAGAATGTAGAAAATATGATTTTCATTTACACGCAATGCTTTCTATTGAGCTGTCATTTATTAAACATAAATTACATGTTACCGTTGAAATGTATGATTCATTAATAATAGAATACATAATTAATTTATGAAATAACTGATGAAGTGAGCAATAAATTAATAATTCTACACCTTGAATAGTTATTCTATAAGTTGACTTGTGACAGACAGAAAAACTGTAAAATTATCCATTTACTGAATTAATCAGCATGCACAATATATTGGATATATTGAATGAAGCAAAAGATCATACATGGCAAAATTTTTAAAAAAGCAGCTTGTAACTCAAAATAATGGAATTTTACTCCAAGTTTTAGAGAAACTTTCTCTAAAAGCTAAATACGGAATAGTTTTTCATGTATTTTACTAAAGTATTAGATTAATAAATATGATATGCGATAATCTACGGTATAGCTAAGTTATTGGTGACGCATTCAAGCATTAATGAATCGTTTTACTAAATTATGGAAGGAATTCGTCTGACCTTTCGTTAATGATGTGGAACATGTTAACTAAAATTGTTCTTGATGAATTGATGTACATTATAGATGATTCTGTGAAAAGGAAATATGGGAAGAAAGAGTAGCAAATTATTTTAGTTGCTTAGTTTGAAGTTTTCATAAAGTATGAAGTCACTAACCATGGAATTATATTATTTAAAAATACTTAGCCACAATCAGAAGATATCATTATTTTGAATGAAATGCACTTCGATTTTTGGTATGCAGTATATGAAAAGAGAAACTGATTTCTTATTATTTATTCATATTTTTGGAATGAGATTGTATGCAAATATTTTTGAAATTGATAAGGGGTACTCAAAAAATTGAAGCAAATTGGAAATGGTTATAACTTTCTTTTAGATAGAAAGTAATGATAGAAAGTAAGAATATGACCTTGACATAGAAAGAAATCCGTGAGGTTTTAAGTTACATTTGCGTATTGCATTACCCTATATGTTTCACCTTGCTTTCGAGGACATTCTCTATACGGTAGTTCATTTTACGTCAGGCACAGCAAAGTATGTTCGCAGACATTAGTGCATATTCGATATCTACATGCAATTACGGCGATCTAAAACTTCAGAAATTTCTTCTTCTGTCTTCATCCTGTTGGGATAAGATGTGGACTCTATATTAACACCAACTTGTAGTGTAGTCAACAAACTGCAGTTATCCATAAAGAATGCTTCACTTCAATCTGTACTATATGGTAATGAAATGAATTGCTACACGAATGCTAGCCGTGTGATAAGATACGTAGGACAATTATGAGTGCAACCAAAACTGTATTTAGCATTTTGTTCAAATTTTCTATTCGTGCCATTATTTACAAGCCGTTTGGAATAAAAGTAAGTCCTCTGAATAATATTTTTACAATGTATGTTGGCTGAGCCTCAAAGCAGAGGCGAGTTTTTCAGTTTTAAAACTGTGCCAAATGGTATTTTATAAGAAATAATAATAAGAAGAAGAAATGTTGTCCGATTTCTTTTCATATTTTTTGAATAAAGTTTTAAAAATACTAGACTTCTAGTTTTATTAGAAGTTTTCGCAGAATGAAAGGTATAAGTTACTGATAATGCTGCACAACTCATACATTTTTCACGATATTTGCTTCTTTGTGTTTACTGAGTTTTTTTAATAATATTTTGTAATCAGGAACAGTAAACTAATGGAAATGAGACATATTCTTTTATTTATTTCATAGGTATGAAATGAAAAATTCTACTCATACTCCATTTATAAGTTTTATAATATCCAGAACATCCTTTGAAGAGCTAGGAAAATACATGCTTCACTGAATAAGTAAATTTATTTCAATCCGAATTTCATCGTGTAGGTAATATTTTTGAAAGACATTTTAAACCTTTGTTGCTTGCACTGTGATCATGATCAACAAAAAAATGAAGGAAAGCTCATTTAGAATATGTTATGAAACACAAATATAATCACAAATGAAAAAAAAACTTAAATTTTAAAAATCAGCACATTGTAATTTTCTTATGAATCGACAATTGAAAGAACTGAACAGTGAGTGTATTTTAAAAGAAGGGACGAAATTTTTAAGGTATAAAATCATAAATGTTATAAATTGCAACTTCCTGTCATAAATGTAAGGTTACCTACCTTCTGAAATCAGGTCCATTACACCTTAAGGTATAAAAGAGAAATCGGATTATATGAGTCTAGACATGTAGACAGATTAATCTTCAACTATCTGGTTTGGAAAACATAAAACCATGACGATATTGATGGCATTAAGTATTTGAAGGGAGAATTCGGCGTCAAAAAGAAATAGGCGACTTTGAGTGACGATAAAAAGAGAGGGTAAAGAGCCTCTCAGAACGGCAATGCAGAGATGATTTCCCATTCTAAGATAATACTCCATTTATAAGAATATCGATATGCTGTCTTAGGTAAAGAGAAAATAAATTTAAAATGTAATAAAAAATAATGAAATGACATCAAAAACGATGTGCTAACATCGAGCCATTCGAAAAGCAAATGCTGTAAGTGTCTCTAAGATGACTCCCTAATTTCAAAATAAATTCAAAAACTGACACACATATGAGCTTCAAGATTCTCAGGGACATCAAACTGTTCTGATTAAAGAAGCATAATTTGGAACAGGTACGTTATTTCATCAAATAGAAAACTGTGTGTGACAATTCATGACCTGTAATCTTTTCTCTCTGCTTCTTCAATTTTCATAATCATTGGACTTCCATTTCAGCATGGTGACCATTAGGGTTTTGCATAGTATACTTTGTTTTCGCTAGTTGCTTTGAAATCGTATCTTTATCTTGAGAAAAATTTAAATGTCTCGAAAGAGAGTTATCGCTTTATAATTGCAATAATTTCAACAGTGTATAATTTATTTCACATTCTAATGATATATGTTAATAAATATGTAATTTCTGTTTCTTGATGAAGAGGAATTGTTTATTGCTGATAATATAGACACATTAATGACCGAATGATAATCTTGCATTTATTTTTTTAAATGCCAAAGATTTTTATTTGTATTTTAGCGAGTGATGGATGCCATTTTAATTTATATTTTATCATTGCTTTGCTTTAAATAAAATGGTGACATACGATTGTTTATTTTGGAATTTGTGCATTCAAACCATGTTCTTGCCGTTTTCACCAGTTAGAAAATCCAAACATGCTTAAAAATGTGCCATTTCATTCTATCAAGCAGTTTTATAGTCTCTTTCTACGATATTTATTACTTTTATATGATAATTATCGAAGTAAGTTTTGAATACTCAATATATCCATTAAAGAACACTTTTGATAAATATTATACCATTTTTAGCATTATAATTTTTATTATTTTTGTCATTTTATTTTATATATGTCAGTATTCTATTCAATCCTAACAGTGATCTACGGAGGTCTTTATGTTTTTCCCTATATGAAAAATATTTCTCTTTTAAGTATTGATTCTGACCTGAATTTCTAATATATTCTGAGTGCAAAGACTTTTCTAACCAGATTTTAACTTCAAAAGTTTTCTTTAAAAATGATAAAAAAAAAGGACGCAAAATTTCTTCAACTCATTGACGTGTGGATGATTGAAGTTAAATTAATGTCATCCATTATTCATGACATTTTCCGTAAAAAGCGTTTTTATAGATTAACCGAGTAAGTAAGATATCGTCATTTAAAATTTTATAAACATCATAAATCAGATTACTTTTAAGCGGGATAAGAGTTTTTTTTCATAAACACAAGCTTTTCGTCCTTAATTTATTAAAGGCGTTAACTCAGACTTTTTTAGTATATCGATCTTTTTAAAATATTTAAAAAGGCGTATAAATATCAAAACTCAGCTTTAAATATTCTTTAACTGCCGAATAATTCTTTAAAAAATTTCACAGATATTTATAACGTGACCGGTGTTTTGTGAAAAGCTTTTAAAATTAATAATCTTATTTGAGAATTTCTGCATAATTATAAATATTATAAGAGTATTAATACATGATAAAATGTTACTGTGTTAAAGTCCCAAATCATATTAATTTCCTTCCTGTAACATTAATTAAAATGTTCTAATCGGAAATTAAAAATATTGACAATGATTTAGCCAATTACTAAAGAAGGTTTTCTTTTCACAATTGGTGAATTAGTTTTATATAGTTATAAAAATAATTATAAGTATTAGAAAAATTCAGTATTTAATTAAAAATAATTTCTCTTGATCTATTAATGAAACTGCAATTAAGGAGCTGTGGAATAGGTGTTAGTAATTTCTTAAATAAAATTAATAGTAAAATTCAGTTTTTTAAATATATATATATATATATATATATATATATATATATATATATAAATCATTCTATAAAGATGCTATTAAGATTTGTATTCTTAAATATATACAGAAGCATAACAGGTAATAATAAGTTTATTACATTAAAGGCCTAATAAATAAAGTGATTTAACATTATTTGTACATTTTTCTGTTACATATGATAAAAAAATCATTTGCCGCACGCAAATTGGAGATTTGATTTTTTCTTAGCAGGGATTTATATTATTTCGACAAATGTCTCTAAAAATGTAAGTTTTCTCAAAATTTTTTATTCTTTAGCGAGAATACTTTGAACAATAAAATGAAAACACCTCCATTTATATCCTGCGCATTATTAAATGCTTTAACTTTTATCAAATTGAAATGTAAATGATTTAACTTAGAGGCACAGGTAAAGATTGAGATATATATAAAGGTGTCTTCCAGGAATAGAAAATTTCAATTAAATCACCTTGAATTGGTTATAGTTTTTAGAATATATATTTTTTGCAAAATAAGATTAAAAAAACACATTTTGCAAAATTCGAAATTTATGTTAATTAAATGTTAATGTTAAATGTGAAACATAAATCATTCTGAAGTAACTCAATGGTAATAAGCACATTTTACACACACACACACACACACACACACACACACACACACACACACACACACACACACACACACACACACACACACACACACACACACACACACACACACACACACACACACACACACACACACACACACACACACACACACACACACACACACACACACACACACACACACACACACACACACACACACACGGTGGTTATAATTAAAGTGGAAATATTTAAAGGACTGTAAAGGGGAAACTACTTGGATATGTTGAAGCAATTTAGTATATGTTATATTTGCAACATGGGGAAATGAATTACACAATGAAAAAAAAATTTGGTCAACTTTTTGTCATAGGTGGCGCTTTTTAATGGCAATATTTTATACATTGTAATTATAACATTTTTTTGTTAAAATATAAAATGCGTAATGTATTAAAATATTTGTTTAATATGATGTCCTTCAAGTCCTATCAAATACTGTAGACGCAAGACAGTGTGATCCACAGTAGTACCTAATGTTTCCTGCTGAATTTCTAGGACATGTATTGTAATGCTGCTTTTTAAAGCAACAAGAGAGTTAGGTTTGTCCTTGTAGATACGATTTTTAAATATACCCATAGCCGGAAATTGCAAGGATTCAAATCAGGTGAACGAGGTGGCCACGCATTTTGGAAACATCTGCTAACTATACGATCCTCACTAAAAGCTCGGTTAAGCAGTTGTGTAACACAATGAGCAATGTGAGGTGGTGCTCCATCTTGCATAAATATTGTTTAATCAAGGCAGTTTCGGTCTTGCAAAGCAGGGATCACATTACTTTCTAAAATTTGAATGTAACTAGTGCCTGTTACGGTGCCGCGAATTACCCTGTTGGTGTAAGATTTTCGAAAAAAATATGGACCATTTATAAAGTTAGCAGTCATACTACACCAAACTGTAACAAACGTTGAATGCAAGGGTTTCCCAAAAACGGTATGCGGATTGGATGAGCCCATATTTTACAGTTGTGGGTGTTGATTTGTCCTGATGAAGTAACATGCGCTTCATCATTCCACAAAATCTTTCGAATCCATGATTCGTCTTCATCAATTTCGGCCAGAATGAAATTTTCAAAATCAATTCTTCGTTGTAGTTGTTGTTTCTAATGGCACTTGTCATAGACAAAGTCACTGACGAAGTCAGCGATTTTAAGCCGAGAGATCGTCTCTTGTTTTTTTTTTTTTCAGTAGCGCCATCTAGGGCCAAGAGCACGTCTTAGCTACTCACGCTTCAAAACCCTTTTTATGGGACGGACTTCATTCATGCATTTCATTCACTCATTAACAGATCGTAATTTAGACCAGAATCAGAGAACAATCACCTCTGAACCAGTACCCCCAGTGGTATTACGGACCACGAAAGATTTATAAGTGCGCCAGCTACCACACACACGAAGAGTCTTCGGCCGGCGGGGTTCAAACTCACAACCCAAGGGATGCGAATCCAACGCCCATTCTTTTGTGGATAGTCTGGTTGCAAATACTGCAAAATTTTAATTTTATACGGATAGCACCTTAAAATGTAGCGCAAGACTTTGCGTACGGTCACCCATGGTTTTGATAAAGTGCTTGCTAAACTTTTAGCGCTTACTTTGCTGATCCACTAACCCTGACTCAATTGCTTCCCTAATCTTTTCCACAACTTCCTAATTCACAAATCTTCTTCTGGTTCCAGGTAGCAGTCCGAGTTCTCCTGTAGTTTCGAATTTATTAATCATTTTCTTTAATTCATTCACAAACATCAGCCCTTTTTTCAAATCTTTAAGATAGCGATATTCTTTCAAAGCAGCACTACAATTGCTATTCTTTTGGTAACAACATTTTACTAACAGAACGCGTTCTATCTGTGACAAAGTCATGGCTATCGCTAAAAGATACATGATTTTTATCAACATAAAGATTTAAAAATTGAAGTGATATAATTTTGACATAGTACAGAGCAAAAACAAAGTTTTAATAATCTTCAGCGCCATCTATTGCAAAAAATTAGCTAACATTTTTTATTGTGTAATTCATTTCCCTATGTTGTAAATATAACATATACCAAATTTCTTCAACATACTCCAAGTAGTTTTTTTTTTTTCTTTTTTTTTTACAATCCTTTAACCCTGTGTATATATATATATAATATGGAAACTGGGAAAAATTACAAAAAGCAATATTGCAACAAAATGTCTAGAGTAGAGTCATTTAAATAGAAAAAATAATCAAATACCAACTTTGGACGAATTTTTCTAATATGAAATATTTGTGAATTTGTAGTGTCTTAGTTTTATCTGATCAAAATCTTAAAAGGGGCTTGTACAAAAATAAGGCAGTAAAACAATCATAAACTGTATGCAATGAGTGCATTTAATCTAAAAATAGTAATTAAAAAGTCAATTTTGAGATGCATGTTTCTGCAGAGGACAGAAAATAATAGCATGCTATTCCCACGAAATCGAATATTGCAGTCTTGTTCGTTCCGTAAATTTATGGAATGTCGACTTGAAGAAGCCTTCTGTCTTTCGCGATGGCATCGGAATGTGAATTTGTTAGACGGAAAGACACATCTTGACATTTACACCAAGCGGAAGTGGTGAAAAATATTTATATGTAATGGGAACGACTAGACAAGTAGCTCGCGTCCTTCAGTCTCATGTCTTGTGCAACTCGGAGGAGGAGATATTTTATGATTATCTGACTAAAGAACCATCAGTCTTTAGTATTGGCATAAAATTATTTGGATCATTTCATTGTATAGCTGAATTAACGCGCCGACTGATTTCTAGGACTGACTGCTTCTAGAAAACTTTTTAATACCACTGTAAAGTTCAATTTACAATTAAATAGATATGGTGATTAATTGGTTATTCTGGAACTTATTGAATTGGAATAACCAACAAAGAGGATACAAAGTAGGATTTAAGAATATTTTTGGAAAAATCCGATTATTGAAAGACTATTATTCTTGTTTTGATGATCGAATGATTTGTGTTCAAAAACTGCAAAGCAGTTCTTTCTTCATGAAGATATGAAGGTAAGAATAAAATAATCTTTTTATAAATAGTATAAATATTTATATATAATTGGCAGAAATAAATCAGATATATCTTTTAAAAATATTTAACTTCATTATTTAACTAAAATCATTAAATTAGAAAAATGCTATTATTTGCTTTTTTGAATTCGTACAATCTAGGAAACTTTTTATACTCAAAGATAATCTTATAAAACAAATTGTCTGATTAATCATGTTGCAAATTAATTTAATTTATTGAGAAAGAACAAATAAGTGATTCAAACATATATGATTCAGAAGTGATGAATTAATTTTGTGTTATATTATATTTAAAATTATTCTGTTCACTCTAAATGAGCAAACAGTTATTATAATTTTTTGAATTATTTTGCATTCATATTTTTTTTGTATATATATATATATATATATATATATATATATATATATATATATATATATATAATATAATATAATTCATACATGTTTTTGAACTTTATTTTTTAACTTAAAGAATAGTTTAAAAAAAAGTTCCTTAAAAATGTAAAACTTCCATTCATTTTTTACGTGTTGTGTTTGGAATAAATAATTCAATGTAACACCAGTTATTTTTTACCTTGAAAACTATAACCCATAGCAGTTAACGAGTGCTATTCCCTATAATATTCTTCGTGAGATAAAAAAAAATTGCATATATTAATATGTATTGATTGCTGAAGTGAATATAAAAGTGCAATTTAAACCTATTATTTTTTTAAAAAAGTATTTCTGCAGCAATTTTCATTCTAATTAGGACTAATATTACGATATGAAGAAAACTTTATTTACATATTAATTAAATGTCTATAAAAATTATTTTAAAAATACATTTTTTGTTTAAAAATAAATTAAAAACTAATTTGTGCGCAAACTGGATCGGGATTATTTGAGATGATCTATATAATAATTTTCCATGTATTTCAAAGAATGAATTTAATTTAATATTTTCTTTGGGGAAATATATAATGTACAATCAATTATATTAAATAAAAAAGAATTATGTAAAATAATGGATATACATTATTAATGAAACATGTAATAAGATAAATGTTAACTAATTTTCTAATTAATAAATTTTCCTAATGCTAAATTTTATTATTCTAATTCTAATTAATTTAATTCCGCAGTTTAAAAAATTATTTTAAGAGAGAAGAAATGAGAAACTTAAGTAATAACATCAAATCATGTTCTATATTTTGCTAGAACAGCCATTAACCATTTTATTAGGGGAATTCTCATGGCAGTAGTATTATTAAGTTTAACCATGAAAACATATTGATGTTTTTAATATTTTAAAATTATAAAATATTTCAAGTTTATTGCGATACCATTGGGAAAAGCAAATTCAACAGCAATTTTGCCAGTTTAAATTTTCAGTGTTTCTTGAAATTTGAATTTATGTTTGGCAAACTGTTAAAGAAAGTAAAGTTCTCGAAAAAGTTAAAATGTGTAGCTTTGGTGATATTCGTTAATATCTCAGATATAAACGCAGAATATAAAAATATAATGAGATATAAATTAATAATAATCGTCATTTTTTGTGTTGCTTATATATCTATACACGCAGGACTTAGTTTTATCTTTGTACTTATTATTTGTCTATGCAGAATATCTGCGTGATGTATTGATATTTTTCTTATTGATTGGTTTTTGATATGATAAGTATTTTTTAATATACAATTCATGTCCATTTACATTAACAATTAGATTATGAATGTAAAATTGCAAATAGATGATTCTTACTATTTGTTGTTGATATAATAGAGTTAGTTCACAAATAAATACTGATTTATTTATGAGATGTAAATATCATAAAAAATATTTCAGTAAAACATCTGTGAGCCAATAAGTTAAGAAATTGGTATAGATTATAAATGAATCCGTTATAAATTTGAACCTGAAGGAAATTCATTAAAACTCAATTTATGCTGCAGATACCAAAGATGGGGGTGTAGAGGGTCTTAGAAATTATATTCCAGCTTTAAGATGAAAATGAAAAACAGTGAAAGAAAAAAATATACGCAAGATAATGAATCCTAACTAAACATTCAGAAACAAAAGCTCATAAATGGTGAGAAATATTTCTGAAATAAAATCATCAATTAATAGTAGCAAGTATTTTGACCAGTGGAGTAATACCAGCCTGATAATCTACTATTTGAGTCATTTTCTGATTAATAAATGTTTAAATTACTTGGAAATTTCAATAATACCTATAATGCAACTAACCAATCTCAAGCTAGTTCCTATAGAAATGCCCATCTGAATTTATATCTTTTAATTAACAAAACTAGAAATTACCGGTGTCCCTTTTTTTTTCATAATACAGTAAAATATATAAAACTTTGTAAATTTTCATATGCATAATTTTTATGCAAGTCTTTGTTGCAAATATTTATACCTGAACAGGAAATCTAAAGTTTATCAATTTCTTATTTAATAAATAATTTTGATTTATGGTAAGTCTGTGCGTCAAAAGAACTAGAAATCCAAATTACAGTACATAACATTTCTAATATGATTCAAAAATGAGATAAATCTTTTAATAAAACTTTATAAATTAAAAGTGTTAAATAGAAAACGATATCTCATTGAGAATTAGGGAAATGTCTATGAAACTGATCTTAAATGCTGCATTTCTTGTTGGTGAAGGTTTTCAATATATTACTGTCAAAAATATCACTTAAGTATTGGTAGAAGAATAAATTGAGAATTCCTATTAGGTAGAAACGGCAATTTTAATATATTTTTGAACTGAACAGTCCAAGTAAAAATGAACTGGTTAAACATTTGATCTAAAATGCGTAGAGAAAAATCGCTAAAAAGTTGGAGCTGTAGTTTCTTAATGAAGATTTTTCCACAGAAAATCAAAATTATGCCAAGATTTTACAACTAAACTATGAATTTCAATTCTAAAGATGATATCACCTAAAACAAATACTGTAAAATGACTAATATTTTTAAAAATGTGCTGAATAGAAGGTGAAATGAGCTGAATAGTTAGGGTGATCTCGAAGAAACTTCAAATCATGAAAATTTCTCTAGAAAGATAAACAAAAATATTTTTTATTAAAATAATTTAGTATAAAAGAAGACAAAAATTTTATTTTATTTAATAAAAGATTTCAAATCCTTCCTTTAAATTTTTTATTGAAAATAGTTCTATTAATTAGAAAAAAAATTAATGCTATGATATTTTTCTAATTTCTGGAAAATAATACAGGGTGTTAGAGGAATCATAGACAGATTACATAATTCTCTAAAATAAAAACTGTTTATAAGCCAAAAGTCTAATTATTTATACTAGAATTCAATACGTCTCAATGTGAGATCGTTTAATTGCGCATAGTATGCCCAAGCTATACTCGATTTCCGGCTATACATCTACAAGCATTAGAGAAGTTTTAGATTGAATAGCGATTGTGATAGGCTGCTTTAAGCCCCGCAATTTATTGCAATACATCTGATGCACACTATCTTTCCATAACCCAATGGGAAAAAATTCGAAGGAAATTAATTTTGAAAATGACATGACTCACAAGCGAAATTTTCTTATTAAATCATCATCAAACCATAGTGCCATCTTTCGAATTCTGAGAAAAATAATGTTGTGGAATAAAATTTTATCAGTTATATTAATCTTATGTAGCACCAAAGAAGCATTATCATTCTTAATTATTCTTTCGCACAATTTTGTAATGCACCCAAGAATTCTCGGACTCCCTGTATTGTTCTTTTTTCTAGTTCTTTGTTTCGTATAGCACTGATTTACTAGACATGATGTTTAATCTAACAACCGTAGTAAACGCGAGTTACCTGTACTTCTCTTAACTTGAATCATACATCTTACAGAATTCAATAAATCTCAGTTCTTAAGAGATAAATTTCTTTTGGTCACGTGTATACTGACTTTAGACTTAGAAATCCTGAGATAAATTGTATCATTGAACTAACGTCAAAATAACAAATGCCGATACCTTACAATCTTCAAACTAAGATCAAAATGTAACTAGCGCCTCTTGGGAAGAGACGATTAAACTTCAAACTTGTAGAAGTGAAGCCAATTCCATCGAAATTCGATATTACGCTGTTTTTTATCCGATAGTTTCTTCCTCTTTTCTTTTATCTTAAAAGAATTTCTAGTCATCCCAAACGGTATGGAATGCTTTTCTGATTATTGAATCCACTTTTGATGTTAATTACTTCTTTGAAATTTATGATTATCTGATGTTATCAGAATGATCAAAATGGTTCAGATAGAAATATTTAAAGCTTCGATTTCATCAATTTTATGAAAGAAAATAATTCACAATTGTCAGTGATATAATAATACATTTTGATATTGTGCCTCTACTTTCATAAATAAAAATTAATAATCATAAAACAAAAGTAAAATCCGTGAGAAAATCAATTCATTTTCAAGATCATGAAACTAAATGAGTTCTGTTATCGCACAGAAAAAAATATAAGTTAATACTTTGACAGTTCCTAAAATGCCATAGAAATTCGATTCATCAATGATTAACACATATTTAATAATTTCTGGAGAATGTTTGTAATTATGATGTTTTATTGCTAACTATTAATAAAAAGCAAAAGTTAAATCTTAAGAAAATTAGAGCAGGCTAGAAAAAATCCATGTTTTATTTTAAAAATAACATCATAATCTTTTTTTTTTTTCCTCTAACGAACCCTTAGAAATTCGACTAGAATTGAACAATGCCTAGCATTTTATACGACAATAATATTTTTTTGTCTAAAAATTAACTAATATTCTGTTTAATTAAAATTTAGTCTATAAAAATGAACTCTTCATAATTAATATGCCAACTTTTGTAATCGTCTTAAAGGTATACGGAAAAGCAATAATTATAACCAGAATACTAATAAAAATGACAAAATCAATAATTGTTTTAGTAAAGTGGAATTATAATACAAAATTTCAAATGTGTAGCTCTTAACAGGTGTAGATAAAATCGTTTGATTGATAAATTTCAAATATGCCTTTTCCTTTAACTCACTTAAATATTAATTTTTCAATAAATTAGTTTTTTTATTTTACTTGAACATTTATCCCTTTCATTCTATTCTCTTAATAGTTCTATTAAGAAAATGAACTATATCAATTTAATGTTGTTTGTAAAAGCATAAATAATCTGAAATAGTAAATTTTACATGATTTTTTTTTAATGTTAAAATCCGTTTTATGCATACCTTTACAAGCATTGTATTCTTTATTATAAGTCTACGACTTTCTATTGATTAATGCTATTCTTATAAAAGAAATTAATTTTCCATGCTTAGTGAAATTATCTGCTTCAGTTCAGTGAAGAAAATTAGTTCATTCTCTAATATCTATAATAAAATTTATTTACTCTTCACTGCCCAATGTTAAAGTCAACACCTTTTACTCTTTTGATTGTTCAAAATAAATTTTGAAAGAAAATATAATCATTTACAAACATGCTTTATTGCTGAATATTCTTTATGTTTAATAATGTGTTATATAATTTTAGTCAGCCAATTACAGTCTGCATACTAATTGTATTAAATAACTTTGAAATTGAAAAGAAATTTTAAAAGTTCTTTTTATATGCTCCTGAACTGATATGTATGAATTTTTATAAGTGCGATTAAATAAATGTATAGTTTAAAAGACAAAACCTTTGAAATCAATACATTATTTGGATTTCAGCATATTTTCGAATTTAGCTTGTTCGTGAATATGAAATAAATCTGGGAGAATGTTGTTGCAGTTTAAGTAACTTATTTACATTCAAATGACTGCTATTTTCACAAATTTCAGTAATAAAAAGTATATGTGTCTTTGATACATAAACGAAATAACAAATATCATAACTCTAACATACTTCTTAAAAACTTATATTTTATTTTAGATAATATCATCATTTAAATTTCACAATTATTTAAATTTGTTTGAATAAAATAAATATTCTGTGATATTCTGAGATGTCTGTCAAATGATTTTATTTTTACTCTACTTGCCATCGAAAGATGTTAAGAAATATCTCGATTTTATAATTTTTTAAGTATTAAAAATAGCTAAGAATAAAATATTTTTCCATAGAGAGTATTACCATTTATAAATTTATTGAAATTTATTCAAGCATCTGTTGTTTCAGTAGTAATAAATACTTTCATCAATTCCAGACACTAATATGAATAAATATTCCAAATAGAAATAGGATTATTATTCTTTTATAGGATATTTATAATCTTTTGACTTTTATAAGTTGTTGAAATGATGAAGTTTTATTTTACTGCGATTTCACGAATGACATGAAGCCATTATCAGCTCAATACCTAAAGTCAACATTGTCGATAAAATTTCTTTTTCTTCCACTTCTTCCAAACTAAACACAAAACCAACCTCTTTTATGGCAATAAAAGAAAATGGAAACTTAGTATGTGGTAGATAAAAAAGCTATTATTCTTTTGTGCCTGAGAGAAATCAGAATTTCTGGAAGATTCTGACCAAAATTTTCCTTCTGTTATTGAATAGCACTGACTGACGCTTTCTGCTGGTTTTCCTCTTGAATAAAGACCATCTGTTCTATTTTTACCCATCTTAAGATTTTTTCGATACTTATTGCACATTATTTCCCACTCCATCTCCCTGTTAAAATACAGAAATGATCACGTCAAGATGGAAGGAAATGCTCTCTCTCTAGTCGTATAACTTCTGTTTTTGTCTTTATTTTGTATGCTTTGAATATAATTTGTATGCAGTATTGCGACCTAAGAAACGGAATAAATAAGACTTGGAAACTTTCCAGAATATTTTGCATTACCTTTGCAAATTTTCAGAATTCATCGTCACCATTTTTCGAACCGGTAACGATTCCACCTCTAGTTATGCATCTGAATGTGCCTGCCACCATCTCCTGTTTACTGGTGTATTAACTCACAGAGATTCAAATTTGCTGGTTTCCTCAAAATCTAGACATATATTTAAATTTGCATTCCTGTCAAATTCTGATAGAGATATCTAGTTCTTGTATTATGAGGTCTCGTTTCTATTGTGATCAATAAAACGGAAAGGCATTACGGATTTAGTGTCTATTTTTGAGTGAGTGAATAATATGTAAACATATTTTATAGGAAATAGACTTTTGTCTATTTCGATAAAATTACACCACTTGTTTCAATGGATGTTACTAATTGTTATTAGTTCTGGTTCCCTTTTGCCGGTACAAGATTTATATGTGGCTTTGCTTTGCCAAATATTTGGAAATAGGCAAAATAGAGCTAACAGTTAATAATTATTGAAAATTTCTCACTTCAATATAAAATGCTCCTTTATATAGAAGTTTAAACTAATTGGTAAACAAGTAAATTGAGATACGTGCAACTGAATCATGCAAGGCGTATGGAGAAAAATGAGAATGAAGTTATTTATTAAATTAATTCCCTTAGTTAACATTTTGAAGTAAAATAAATAAATGTAGAATCAATCGAGGCATAGAAAGTATTTAAAATGTGGAGTAAAAACATATTTAGAAAGATAATTAAAATTTCAAGAGTTTTTTTTTTTTTAAACAATAGTAAATTTTACATGGATCATTTAGAAGATAACATTTTATTATGTATTAAGGTTTAATTTCGCATTAATAATTTGAGTTTTTCCGATTTTTTTCTTTATTATTTTCGTATTTAAAAATTCCATTATTTATAAACATAAGGACAAATATTATATATTGTTTTGTGGATATATTTACACTATAGTACATACTAAACCAGCTGTATGTTTGTATAATTTCGATTCAGGCTACAGGGAAGCAACAATATTTTCTTGCTAGGTCAAAAAAAGATCATTTATAATATATCAGAATTTTAAAATCATGTCGAGTTTAGATCCTGTTATGTTTACACATCTAGGGCAAACTGAATGACCGCATCCACAAACCATGGAGTCTGGAAACTAAGGTTGAGTCCTAATGGCCAATAACGACAACTATACAATCCCTTCCTCAGGTGCCACTCCCCTTCTTGCAATTGGAGGTAATTCGACTCAATGCACCCTCCTGGGTAAAGAAAACCAATACAAAAACAGAGAGTTCCTCCTACCCAAATTTGACGTGCACACCGATGGTATTTTAATTCAGTTTTGGATTATTTTAAAATCCTTTCCCAACCACAATATTTTTATTTTTATATTTTTTTATAAAGTTTCTATATCTCGTTAATGGCCATTACAATATGAAGAATCTAATGGATTCCAGAATCACCTATATGTAGTGCGATCTAAAATGCATTTAATTTTCAATTCCTTTTTCAGAAAAATACCCAACTGCAAAAATTTTATATTTATAGATATACTTCTACTATTATTTACACTTAAACGAATCTTAAAGAAATTTTAAGCTCATCAGAAGGCATGTGTATACACAGAAGTAATCACATTAATAAAACGTTTATAAGAGCCCTCTTCTGAATAAATCGCAATTTCTAACAAGAATCGAAATAGTTAAAAGTCTGGTAAAGAAAGAAATTTTAATTCTGGGAACTATAAGGAATAATTTTCACTCGGAAGTAGTCTAGCAGGGTTTTAACAATGTGGCGGCGAATAATATCTTAGAAGCTTAATTACAGGAAATAAGACAACATTCATTTCACATCATTGTAATAATGCCTGCAGTTAGGAAAATATTTTTTCTATGGTATAAACTTCTAGATACGGTAAATTACGATTCATTCTTTTAAATATACTTAAGTACTTAGAATGATATAATGAAAGACATAATTTATTCCTTAACCATGCATTCCCTAATACTGTGAATTTAAAGTATTTAACAAAATGAATTTTAAAAAATTAAAAGGACTTACAATATATAGGGTTTTTAATGAGACTTTTGAAGAGGATCACCTTATAAAAGTGTGCCAATATTTTTTTATTAAAAAAGAGTTAAGAAATTTATAAAATATATATATTTCCATTTGAAAATTTTAAGAAGCAATGTCATCTGAATTAAGTTGTAGAAATTAATTTGAAATTACATTTTTTGAAAAGCATCACATTTTTAGATTTTAATGAAGAGGCTTTCAGATTTAAGATAATCATATTTACTTTACGTATTTAATTTATACTATGTGCTTCATTGCTAAGATCAATAATATAAATCCTTCCAAGAATTATTTATATAGTCACCACAACCAAATCTTCAAGGATAAGTGAAATTTGAAGAGTTATTGCAGTTAAAAATATCGTTCAATAAGGCAGTTTTAAGAATAAAAAGAGTACCCCTTTTGTAAAATACAAAGTTGCAAAATTAAAAGCTATAAATAGATTTCTTTCACATATCAATTTCCACGTTCTTCTATCACTGATAATTTCCGCATTTTAAATTCAACATAATGCAATTTTATTATAAGTCCTTTTAAATAGTTATTTTAGTCATTGAATATTAAAAGCGAATACTTTATTGAAATTAGATTTTTTAATAAATAGTACAACATCTTTCTATCATTGTAGTTAATTTTCCTTTTTGTGTTTTTTCAATATGAATAGCTGATTATTAAGAATGAAGCTTACGTGGCTGGTGAGTGAACGGAATGAAATATTAGTAGACGTTTTAGAGTAAGGTATAACAATAATAACCAACAATGAGTCCTTTTCCTCTTTGTAACTCATTGTAAAATAAACTCGCTCTTGCTTTATGGCTTCCACAGTCCCTGATAATTATTAGACATCGTTCTACATTAATAACAATTTTTTCCACTCATGGGGTGACACAATAGGAAAAAAAATGAAAAACTACTTGGTACGGAATTAGAGAAGAAAAAAATTATTGCAATCGGTAATTAACGGTAAACACATTTCAATTCATAAACTTAAAACTTAATTGAACAAACTTAAATGAAGTTAATCATGAGGATAGTTGGAAAATAAATTATGGAAAGTTTTTTGAGTTGTAGAATCAAAAATTGTTTGATTTAAATTGCATCAATTATTGTTATCAAAAAGATCTTAACTGAAGTTACCTCTTTTTGAGCGATAATCGTAATTGCAACACTCATAAGAATGCCCCTCAGACTATTCGGAGCATAAAACACTTCTATTCAAAATTTTTATTGGTCTTTTTTCAAAGATTATATGCTCGAATATAAGCTAATGTAGCTCTTAAGTGGCATTAAAAAGCCTCTTAATTATATAGCTCCATTTTGCAAGCTTTTAAGCATTGTCCATCAACAAATGTTATAACTTGTTAAAAAGTATTTCGCATTTTATTCAAAACATTTTATATGGTCATTAAAGGCTCTTTAAATGTGGCTGAAGAATAAAAGGTTAGATATTGTTTGATTTAGACGAGAGAGAAAAACAATCCAGTAGGAAAGCTAGAAGTTAAGGAACACATTAAACGAAAATGTTCTCATAAAGGAATATAAAATTGCTATTACTGAGTTTTTATTCGAACAAAGTGCCGCAGAAATAAAGAAACTTATGTGTTAAATCTGTAATTGCTTCTAATATCCCCGTTGCTTCAGAATCTAAAGAGAAAAAAAGATTAATTTATTTGAAATATTATGGATAAGTGGAGCAATTATATCTATGAAACGAGAGTTTTTGATAGCCCCAAAGCCTAATTTCCTTCTGGTATATTTTATATATCGATATTAATAGCATGACTCAACGTATGACATTTGCTTATTAGTATTTGGTAGTCACTATAAAAAGCATTGTAATAAATTATTTTTCACATTGCTTTCATAAAAGATCTATCTCACTTACAGTTTTTTACAAGATAAGGAACATGCATAGCACAAAATTAATTGTAATATTATAAATTCAGATTAAAATTTATAATCATTTAAAATTTAGTGATATGGCGCAATAATTTTGAATGCTTTTTAAAGTCGGTGGAAATATGTCAAGGGCTCATTTTCAGCAGAGACACTTCTGCAGAAGTTGGGGAAAGAGCTAAATATTTGAACCAAAGTGCGATTGAGATCTCCAGCATGGATCGTGAAGAATTCAAAATAAGATTTTTTGATTGGCAAGGACAAACATAGGTTACAGAATAATAATAAAAATACATTACCCTTGCTTCTAATTCTGCTTCTAAGTATTAATCAAAAGTATCAAAAATGTGATCATTTTGATAATTCATCGTGAATAATTATATTTGTTAATTAATTCGAACTATTTTACTAGAAACAAGTATGGTTGGAACACGAATTTTTATATGTATCAGAAGATATGTAATTTATGTGAGCGAAACTTATCACCTATCTAAAACACGTTGATTAATGATGGTTAAAGAATAAAAAGAATAAGGTAATATGTCGTAATCAACCGAAACCAACACAACTCGTAAATCGCAAAGATCCGGAAACTTATGAAATAAAAAGGTCATATTATTAAGGAGACAATGTCATAAACATAATCGATTTGGTGTCTGCCCTCTCATATCAATGTATTGGTTTTAAAATCCGGATGGGTTGAGCACATATAACTTTTTAAAGTACAGAATTTTCTAACCATCATAATTTTTGATAAATAGTGAAATATGTCTATGACGTTTTGAGAAGTTGTAGAAGTTTAAGATACCTTAAATGGTTAGCAGGAAATGATTTTTTTATTTATGTGACGACCAGAATAAGCGAAGAAGAAACTGAAACTGAAATATAAATGCATTAAAATCGGATTTTAATGTAACCAGCACAACATGCTGTAACATCTGGTAAATTCATTTGATATTTCCTTATTTTCATTTTGAAGAGATTGCAAAATCCCTCCCAGATGCTATTCCATTGAAACATTCTATTTCTTCGTTTCGAAATAGTTCTCCTTAAAGATTATTTCATTTTATAGATATAAAAGAATAAAATAGGAAAACAATTTTTCTGCTTCAAATAACCTTTATTTAAGTGTTTATACGAAAGAAAGTGTTCTTGATTTAGCGTTACATCGCATCCTTATTTTAATCCTGATGATTTCTTTTTTTTTATAGATTCTAATATCGTAACTTGTAAAGATAACTGATATTCAATAATTATTCTGAAAATGTCTCTAATTTAAATTTATTCAAAAGTAATCATATTTTTAACTTATTTACCATTGTTTTTCTGACGTACTTGAAATTTATTTTAATTTAAATGGATATAAATACATAACTGCATTCAATCTTCATATATTTCAAGCGTCAATAATTTGTCGCGATAGTTCCAATTTATATAATTTTTATTATTTTCTTTTGTTTTTGCTTGCTTGTTGAAACAGGAACAAGAAAATATTATTCTAATTATATGGATAGCACATTAACATTTAGAACACTATGTATTTGCAAAATTTATAAAAGACATTTGCTTTTTATTTCGCGTTTTGAAACAATTTTTTGATATTTACGACATATTCCTGTAAAATATTTTGTAAAAATAACTCATTCCTTATCACCATTATAACAATTACATTATGGTTGCTTACGCAGCGAAATATAAAATGCAAATGAGCAAAATAAAAAACTCGGGATAAAAATATAAGAAAATGATTTTTTAAAAGTTTATGTACAAAGTAAATCCAACACGATATTCTGAAGTCAATATGAAATTCTGATTTTCGTTTAAGTAAAAAAACATTCAGCAGGATATCCATCATAAGTCACTGCTAAAAGTCGAAAAGCAATGGCATTTCTGTCATCATGATGACTGATGTCTGCATGGAGGAAACTAGATTATATGAAATAGAATTTTTTATCAGCCGCAAAAACCATAATAATTTCTGAACCCACGTATTTTTCATGTTTTAGTCTATCTTTAAATTTTCCCAGCTCTTAATATCTCAAAAATTGAAAACGTTACTTGGAATATTTTGATTCCTTAAGTTTTGTTCTTTCGCTTAGAGACTGCTGCTTCTTGAATTATAGAAAAAAAATTATACAGCATTATTAAAGATAATTAATGTTTGCATTTAATATTATTCATTTAAAATTACATTAATAATGGATTGGTAACATATTTGTACTGCAATATGCTTTTCAAAATAAATTGTTGTTGACATCGCATTCTCAATGTGGCCAATTTAATAATCATTGAAAAATAAATTTCTATTCCGATATCAGTAAAACTTTATGAAATCAATTATTCTTCCAAATTACTTCAAACTCCAAAACAAAAAAATACGAAGGATATTTTACTCCCCCCCCCCCCTCTCATCAAACAAGTGGAGTTCTATATGTCATGGTATTGATTCAGTCTGGTTTTCTAAGCTGAATACTTGTGTATCACTCAACAATTTGTAATCAGCTCACAACAATGTGGCCTCGACTTTAAACTAGGTTAAATCGTATTGCAGTTAAAGCTTTATTTCTCAGATCACAAGTTACGAGGTGAGGCACTAAAATAACCTTCTATCATAAAAATTTATTCCAGCTGTAATCGTAAAAAGTTTAACTCTTTGAGAGACAATCGATTTTATATTTTTATTAAACGGTTTAATCATTTCTTATTCAATATGTTTCAGAAAATATCTCTACTTTTAACAACGTTTGATAAAACACAAGTACTAGATAATTCAGGCAATCTCATTTTATGTATTTTTACAGCATAGTAGAAGAAATGAAAAATTAGTTAGTGATGTTATGCCATATGGTATAATAAAACTCTTTCTTTCTGACCTGTGCTTGAAAATAATTTCCTACTAGTTTAGAAGGTAGGACATTCTAGTTATAATTAAACTAGTCTACGCTTTGTCAGACAGAACTAGGTTACAATTTCTGAGCACAACATTAGCATTAACTTGAATATGTTGTATATTGAGAGGAATATAATTAACCATTTCACAGCCGTTATTCAAGTAATCAATAATCCCTCACTGTCATACATTCCTTGAGACGACTCCTGAGTCAGAATATTTAGAAATAAATGAAAAAAAATTTTAAATCGTGTTTTTCAAGCCGCGAAATAGTGTTTTATTTTTTATCAGTATTTTTCCGGGATCAATCCGTTTAAGTCGTGATATAGTGCAGTGGTTGAAGTAAATATCTCTTTTAATTTTTATGCATACACTTTTTTATCTTTGTACATGACTTTGAAATAGTGATGATAATATAATTTATGATGACGATACAATATTGGATAATTTTTTGCTTAAGATAGAATCAATAGAATTTTTGCCTTTCCTGAATATGTCGTGATGTCGTTTATTGTACCATTAGGTCAGTGGAATTGGCTCTCCTCGCGACTTTAATCTGTCGGAAGTATATTTATTTTATAAATGATTTTGTACCATTATTATATTGCGTTATGACCTTCATGAGGTAAAAGTTCATTGCAAATGAGGAAAAACAAGAACATTCGATCATTCAGATGGTCTTAATGGACCATCTTACATCTTTGTACTATATTAAAATGTAGTGAAAAGAAGGAAACGTTATTTCTTCTCTCTTCATTAAAATCCTAGGTGGAAGAAGAAGAAAGCATGGATTGTTTTAAAAATGTAATCAATAAATGTGAACAATTCAGGAAAATGTGGCAAAGGATATCCTTCTATTTATATAGCATTTAAATTTAAGTTTGAAAAAATTAGCAATATACAAGTAGAACCATGTTTTTATGAAAAATGGAATTTAGAAGATAAATGACTAGAAAATTTGGTGAATTTCTAATTAAGATACTGCATTATAATATTATTAAGTATGTATTGTATGTATTATTTTTTAGAATATGCTTATTTTATGAATTATTTTCAGTTGAATAAAAAAAATGAATTCTAACCAGAGATCTTTTTTTTTAAATTTCAAAAGACGCCCATTATATCTGTATCTTAATCTAAAACCCATTAAATTGAATTTATTTTAACGTTTTAGTAATTGTTTCTTTAATTAATTCCTGATCTATGGTTACTGTTATTATCAATAATTCCTTTTTTATAGTTTTTTGCTTTTTTCTACGAAATTTATATATTTTATTTCCTAAATAAAATACAACTTTTATAAACATGTAAAAATTTTGATTATGATTATTAATTTTTTGTGATCAAACACACCAGAGAACAGGTGAACAGGGAATAATATTTCAAATTTTATGTAACTGACACAACCCTTACATTATAACATATTTGCAAAGGGAATTGCATTATCATATTCTCTATAATTTTGACAATTTATTCATCGAAATTCTTACTTTTAATGAAAAAAAATTTAAACCATATATTAAAATCTCAATGAATACTCAAGGAACAGCCAAAACTTATATTCCTGCCACTGTTCCAATGGAGAAGTTGAATGAAAATTTTAATAAACCTTTGATGAATGAGAACCAGATCGATATATTTAGTGCCGAAAGTCAAACCCACATCGTCGTAAACAGATGTATATAAGATGATTTCAAATTCAGAATAATTAATAGGAATTCATTGTTCTGCTGGCATTGATATGAGATTTAAACCATAATAGACGGTGGATCAAGTTGTGGATTGAAATGAATTCAATAAGTGGCATACCATGAAATGCCCCAGGGTATTAGTGGTTAGTCGCAGATAAAACAGAAAGTTAAGATACCAATATAATATTTTCTGAATAATAAAAGCATCAGGTATGTACTAAATTGTTATCCTTCAATAAAGTAATGCATGCATAACTAGAATATATGGGCTGGTCTAATTTATTTATCTCATTGGATACTTTTGAAACAACACATTTTTATATTCCATTAATAAATTGCACTTTGTTTATTTAAAATGGTTCAGTTTGAAAGGGATTTGTTTCAGTAATTATATGCAATTTTATTAAAATTAACAAAGAAAGAATTGTAGACGAAAAGTTATAGAATTATGCAATTAAATTTGGAATTATTGAGGATCCTTTCTGGTCCTTTGATTTTATAATAATTATAAAAAGACTTAAACGGTGGAAATTAGAAATTCCACACATTCTGGAATTACAGTATTTTCAGCTCCAAAATCTAGACTGTTTGTCGATTATCAAAAAATTGATGAAAAAATTAAAATTGTTTGGAATAGAAAATATTAATTAAGAACATTAATTGTATTTATTCATGGAAATTTAAAAAGGAGTTTTATAGCTTCATGCGGTATTGCTCAAATAAATGAGTAATATCGCATGATAAACCGATATTACCGCAATGCTCATTAATTATTTATTCACTAATAAATTATAAAAGATGACATTATTATACTATTTCGTATTTTTCAAAGATCTAATTAAGCTATTTTTGTAAAGAAATAATATGTGTATTTCACATTAAAATCCATGGAAAAAAATTGGGGCAGAATTTACATTTATTTATGAATGCTTTAGAACACAAATGAATATTATTGTATTCATTGCACAATAAGCACATAATAGATATTTCCACTGAAATCACCGAAGTCTGGGTCATTAAGGTATTTATTATTCAAGAGAACGTTGCAATTACTTGACCAATGACAGCTATTATGGGAAGTAAAAGGAAATAGTAGAGTCAGGAAATAATTTAGGAAGTACAGTAATGAAAACATATCCATTTCTAAATTTGTTTGTTATTCTGTCTTTTCCAACATTTTCTTTTCTTTTCTGAAAGAGCGTCATTGTTTAGTGAAACATAAGTAAAAGTCACGGAAACTGAAAATGTATATCCGTGACAAGTCTTTCAGACGGTACTCTGGTGCAAATTTTTATCTAATTATCTTTCTGTGACCTATTTTTTTTCATGAATTTAGGACTTTATTTGTGCTAAAGATTTGTAGCAGTATTCGAGAAACAAAATTTACATTTTTTTCATTAAAATATATAATATTTAAGGAGATGTGGTTTTATTTAAAACAATTTAACCTCACTGAATTTATAGAAATCAAGATATTAATGAAAAAGAATTTCTTCTGTAAAATATAGTTCCAGAATGCTATAGAAACGGAACGATATAGTAGTACGGCAGTGTTTCAGCAATTTTATTTTGTTAAATATATTTAAAAGCAGCTTATTTAAGATTTCTTGATGTTCAGCAGCAAGGACAAGAAAGGCTCAAATGTTTCTAAATATTTTAAAATTACCAAGAAATAATATACATTCAACGAGAATACTTTCCAGCTGAAATTTCATGACAGAAAAATTACAAAAACAGTTATAAGCAAAAATAAATACATCTTAAAGAAATTTAATCAGAAATAATCTATTTTCCCTTTAACTGAATGAAAAAACGATAGTCGTTAGAAATTAGCCTATTGAAGCTTTAAAGAAATTTATTTTGAAAAAAATAAGAACTCTTTGGCTCAAGAGTCACTTATGGCTACTTTGCTTAGGAAGCGAACCTATAATGATTTGAGTTACCATTTTTAAGAATGTAAATGCTAATTATGTTTCTTGAATTCAGTGTCAATATTGAAACTGTTTTAGTCTTTTTTTTGTGTTCTTCTATTTCTAATAATAATGCTCAGATACTGAATAATTTTAAAGTTTTATGCAAAATAGAGATCACTTATACTGGAAGAATTTCAAATTCCGATCAAATGATATTGTATTAATTTCTGAATAAGAAAGAATTTAAAATCAACATATTTACATTGATTTAAAAATATTGAATTATATCACATTTTCTAGACGTCTATTCAACTCAACTTGAGAAATGGTTTCAGTATTCTCCAGAAAGTCCAAATTATGTGAGAGAATGTATAATGAAAAAAGAAGCAATATTAAATGGAAATTTTACGACTTTCTGAATATTAGGTCACAAGTGTTTTTTTTTTTTTTTTTTTTTTTAATTTTATTTCGGATGAACCTTTGGTTGAGCATTTGCTATAGATAGTTAAAAAATCCCTCAGAAATTTCTTCCTTTTATAAAGAATCAACCACTCACTAATCTTCCATTAATATTTACTTTACCTTTATTGAATACTCTGATTTAAAATCTTTTTTATGTTTTGGTGAGGCAATGTATATTCATTATGCATGATATAAAGCATTTATATTTTTTTTTGAAAGATTCAAGATTTAATAAATTATAGTGCTTTTATATTTTATAATCTACGAAAGTTGCATGAATGTTATTCCTGTTTTCCAGTTTATATATATATATATATATATATATATATATATATATAATTTTTTTTTAATATTGCATAATTATAGGATGTTCTGATTTTATAACATGCAAATATTTCACAAAATTTGGAGAAATTCGAATTCAAATATTCTTTTTTACTATTTTACAGATTTTCAATATTTTGTAATTTATTCACGCAAAAGTATTTTAAATTTAACCCGACATATTCGTTTCATGACAAAACCATAACTTTCCTGGAATTCAGCTATTTCCAGTAAAAATATGTGAGGTTTTAATGCTTCTGAAATCGCATTATCTATCTATTACATTTTCTTATTGTTTTATTGGCTAGCTTACCTGCAAATATAACAAATGACAACATATAAGTTTGGAATAAAATTTTTCATAATTCACATGAAAATTATTTCATTGTTTCATCATAAAACAATTGTCTCTTCATCTTGAATAATCATTTTTATTATTATAAGCTCCAATTCTAAATAAAATATATACATTACTGAGGGGAATGCGATTCATTTTTAAATATCCTTTTAAAGTAATGTTTTATATTTTCGAAATTTATCAGAAAGAATATATTAAGTAAACCAATGATCACAATGAAGAATCTTAAGCAATTAGATATAAAATTTCTTTCTTCTGATTACAAAAAAAAGTATTTCAGAAGGCTTTATCAGTCTTTAATGAAAGAAGTCTTGACTTTAAATGTTTATTTTATCACTACTCTGTTTTCCGATCTAAACAAATCCTTCAGAATACATTTTACGTTTAAATACTTCGCGTTCATATCTACCGTCAGAGAGAATTTAAAATGAAGATCCAGCCGTCTAATTTCAATTTATTCATAACCTTATCAAACAAACATTTGTATAATCTACTTATCAGGACGTAAGAATAAAAATTTATATTTTTATTATTTTAATGTCATATTCCAAGGAAAGTAAATAACAGTTATCAGATTGTTAATAAATTTTACTTCAAAATATATGCTTAAATTATTCTGAATATTTATTTTACGTCAAAGAAAACAAATTTATCAACCTTTATAAGTAATGATTTTTACTTTTCTTTTGATAATTGTATGTTTAATCCAGATCAATAGTGAAACTAAATTTTCTTTCGCTTAAAATTACTTATATTTCGATATATTTTAAAAAGACTTTAATTATATTAGTAGTAGAAGAAGTAGTTTTTTAAATAAAGTTTTTGATGTAGTTTCTTTAAATAAATTTCTTATAAATAAATACACTTTCTTTAAAATATATAGAAATTTTATTGTAGGTTAATAAGAGTGGATGTCGCCTGAATTATTCAAAAAATTCGTGATATTCACTTATTTCTGAAAAAACGATTCCCGTGTATTTGCTTGTTTGGTTTTTACTTATTGTTCTGCTTCGAAACTAAAAGGAATATTTTTTACTACATCATATTTTAGTTCTAAAGCAATTAAATATTTTGCGTTGCTTGACTTATTTTGTTCAACCATAACACTGCTTTTGAATTTTTCTTTAACACAAGACGTGTAATTTTTTAAACTGTAATGATAAACGAGAGAATGAATTAACAGCATCATTTATCTTCCTACTCTTCGCATTGTAATATGATCACCCGTTTGGACGAACCTTACACATGGTTTCGATCTCACACCATAAATCTGCATCATTATCTTCTAGTCTCTGGAGTACGTTTATTTCAATTTTGCTCTTCCGCATTTCCTAACACGGGCAAATTAAATGATCCATTAAATTTTAGGGAACGACAATTTCACACCGATCTTTCCCTATTACTCATCCACTTCGCATACGTATCGGAAAGGGAATTCTGTGCTAAATTATGGGAAAGCATTTATATTTCCATTTATTCCCGGCTTCCTTTTTGTTAGAATCCAGTTAAAATTCCTTTAAGGGGAGTATAAATGTTGTCATCACACCCAACTGCTTTTAAATAACTCAAAGGCATGCACTTGATATCGACAGACTCTTCATGGAAATTTATTTCTCCCCATCATTTCTACATTTCTCCTCGGTGCTCTTGACCTAGAAAATTCCATTACTCTCTTTAAAGCTATTAACGGAAATTTAAGGCAGAATGCTTTGCTTTCAGACTTAAAAGAGATAGATAGTTATTTCTTGCTAGGTAACGCTGTGGACCTACTATCTACTTTTACTCTCGTTATATTAAACAGTTAGGATTTCAATTATACATAATTTGCAAAGATCGTATATAATGTTTTCAGAAATCGTGATCTACGGATTTGATTCTAATTTGCGCAGTATACCGGAAGTCTCTTCACATTGTTATGCACTAGGTAGATTAGAAACTCCCAATGTAAATGCCATTAATTGTGGTAAGGTGTCGACTTCAGGATTGGTGGATTCTATGTTCGAAACCTGTTTCCAGCGAAAACCCATTCCTTAAAAAGATATGTTGCTCCTTAAATCCGCCGAGGCCGTTTTCTCTTCTTCAAGCTTGTAAAGAGGATTACTATCCCAGCTGTCGTTATTGTCATCCGATCACGGTTCAAAAATATGAAACCCACCCCCGAAAAAGCCCAAGAGTTGTTTCGAAACGAGACGTAAATATCGCTAAACGAAAAATCAAGCAAAACCAAAGACCAAGAATTATCTTGTGTTTTGAGAGGATTCGTATGCATTTATCAGTCATTTAACAGTTACATCAGTTAATAAGTTATGTGCAATGTAATTAAGTTCTTTGTACCTCTCGGCAAATATTCTATATGTAATATTTTTCTATGGGTTAAAAATTAGTATACCTAAAGTAAAATTTATTTTACGCTAATATGGGCCTCATAGTCATACTAGATTGCCCTTGGTTGCTTTCCATTGCTTGGTTGCTAATTCTTCTTTCCCAAGTAGAAACTTCATTTTGGTTTTGTCAGGTGATTCTTGGTTATGTAGTGATTTTTTATCCGTGAAGTATCCGTTTGTATAGCAAGTTATATACTAGAAATAAAATATATTTTTTTGTGAAACCCACCTATCTTCTTTACTAACTGTTAGTTGCCTATCTTTAATGCTTATTTGCTTTTTGATCCTAAATTCTTCTATTTTATTTAGAAATCACTACTAAGATCAAATCATTGCATACATTAAATTGATTTTTTGATTGGGACGATGGATAAAATTAATTCTGGCAGGGAAATAAGAATGCACAAAATGAATGTACAAAGAATCCTGGAATTTTCTTATAAAACGCAGCGTTATATATGAATTTATCTGCAACATTTATTAAATATTTTGAAAGAGAAGCTTTTTTTGGAGTCTTTTTTTCCGTTGAAGTCAGCTATAACAGTTTTTGATATCCACATTTTTATTAAATTCTTGGACACATTACAAAATATGCAAAATAATAATTTGGAATAATGGCGATTCTGCGATGTTACATATTACTAAAGTGGCTCATATAGTTTTATCTTATAATATTCTTATTTGTCAGAATCCTATAGACGATGCTATATACGGCTGACTTGATGATGATTCAATACGTAAATTAAGTTATACTAGCCGTATCATGAGATTTTCAAAATGATTTTCGTATGGGATTATGGAAAGGTTGTGTGTATCAGATACCTTTCTGTAATTTGCAGGGGTTTAAAACATCGTGCCAGGGTTGTTATTCGACATATAACTTTTCAGATTTTTACAATGTCTGGGGTGAAATAGAGTATCGTTTAAAAATCTATGCGCAATTAAAGGAACTCACATTTAAAAGTATTAATTTTAGCAGTTTTAGAGTATGTATTTAAAAAAAATGATTCTATACCTTATGGTTTCTGCTTTAATAAATTTTGTCATCTGTCCAAGATTTCTCTGACACCCTGTATTTATGATGATTCTTATGGTCTAGACACTTTCACGTCATCAATACTTCAAAAACATTTTTCATGGTTTCGCATATTAGTAAATTGACGATAGTGAATCTTTTAAGTGAGGCTTCTTGTAAGAATGCATCGGAAATATGGTTTGAAATATTTTATTGTCCAGTTGTAGTCTGCCCGGAATCCAGTCTCCCTACTAATTAAGAAAAATGTCGAAGCCAGTTACACGTTGAGTGATAAATCCTATAATTTATTTTTCCTTTTCATTCGACATCCAACGTGTTTTCCATTTATAGCCTTTTCCAGGATTTAAAATCATCTTTCAATTAAAGTTGTTTGCTTCTGAAGATGATACTAGGGTTTATTAAGTTTTTGGGGGTCTTATAAATTTTTTAAGAAAACTTAAATCTTTATATGTTTATCTCTTTATCCTTTGCCTCTATTATATGACATTTTCCCCGGAATTATTGCTGAGTTTTTTTTTAATCTTTTTAGAAAAATAATTCTACTTTCAATGGTTATATTATAGCATAAGTAGAAAATAAGTTTTAATGCGATCATTATAGTGGATCCCGTTAAACGCTTAATTAGCTTCGCGTAAGATAAAACCCCAGAAGGGTTAAGCTACTTCACTTGAAACGCTTAGATAATTATCATCTTAATGAGCTTAGTGAAAGCATGTCACATTTAAAGGAAAACCAGCAAAATTAGAAGAATTATTGGGTAAAAATAAAGAAGTAAAATAAAACAGAAACTTAATCCATTTCGAAAAAAGAATAATTGATTAAGACAGAGGGGTAGTTTCAGATATTCAATAAAGTTTTAGATATATTCCGTTACTTCATTTCTCAATACAAAAGTGTCTTAAATAAATAAAACTAATTTATTTTTTTAAATTATGTTGTTTCTTCATAATGTTTGGTTAATTTTTATGAATTAAAGTTACGTTTTATTCGTAAGTCTACATAAAATCGTAATAGATATTTGCTTTTATAGTAAAACCCACCAACATTTTTGTCTGATCGTTTATCACAGAAGTTTTGTGGGTTATATTCTGAATTAATTTTTAGCAGGCTTCATTTAGTAATAAAATGGCTGAAAGCTTTTTTAATTATAATGTTATGATTTGGCCCAGTAAGCGTTGAGGCACTATTTTTATAACGGTGCCTATTTTCATTGTGAATATCGCCACGCAATGTTACGGAGGTAACAATTTCATTTATATTAGAATAAAATTTCTTTATCCTTTACAATCCTTCACTAAAATTTCAAGTGTTTGGTAATGAAGCGATTTTGTTTTCATGAAAGGAACTTAAAAAAGTAGGATTATAGCAACTAACGAAACTGTCAATGTCGTTTTGTGTTTAGAATAAAATGAATTATATTTAGTTAATCCAGATAGAATTTTGAAAGTTAGCAAAATATTTTAAGAAGTTTAAACCTTATTTTTAAAGAAATAAACTTAATAAGAAATAAGTTCAATTATTTAAGAGAATGATGACGATGAAATATGTCTTTAGAACTAATTAAGAATATCTGATAATTATGCATAAAGAGTTGAAAATATGGCCATTGCTCGTTTTGAAAATATTGCTTTAAATTAGTTCAAATTGAATTTAAATATTAAAGGAATATAATAAATGATGAAATAATAGAATTCAGGACACGTTCTGAATCATTCAAAATAATTTTACTTCTTCTTACTAACTGTATTGTGTTATAAGATAATACAGACACAAGAAGCTAATATTTAAATCGTGCTGAGCATTCAGAAAAACACATGAATGACTGCTTTTATGCATTTTTTAGTAATTTAATAAAGGTACTTTGGTATATGCTGTGAAAAAATAAATTTTTAAGAAAAATATTTTTAATGAACATATAAGCCAGAATTTTACTTCAAATACTTTACTGAAACGGAAAAAAAAATTCAATTAAAAACAAACAAACATGATTTGATGCATTATTATTCTACGAAAATAATTAGGTTTCACACTGTTAGTATTTGCTATAACACGATTATTATTATGAAATGAAAAAAGAATTTTTAAATTACAATAATCGTAACATTATAGCAACAATAACTCCTCGAATATCGCGCAAAACTCTTGATTTTTAAATAACCACAAACAAAATGATTTACTGAAAAAATATGGTTATACCCTGAAACAATTACAAAAAAAATAATTCATAACATATTTATCAACTACTATCGATATTTTTTTCGAGACAATGTTAAGTGCCATTAAAATTGATTATTTATAATTTTTTGCAGCAAATGCTGCCTTTAAAAAAGGGTATTTTTAGAAAAAAAATTAAAGTTACTATTTTGATTTACAATTTGTTTTCACATTTTTATATTATTATTTTAAAATTTACAAGTTCGAAATTTCAGAATATTTATTACATAATTATAATGTGTACTTCCTGCACATAATTCAGTAATGTTTATTTGATTTTCAATATACTTGCTATTTTCTTACCTAAACGTATGGCATCATATCGTGCTGATGGTATTTGTAGATGACAAATATCAATCGTCTTATTGTGATCCCATCTATGAAATGTAAACAGCGCCACGCAGTTGTCTTGTTACACACATAACCCTGGATTTGAAACTGTCGTGTAAGTAGACTTAACCTGGATAGTATTCCGGTCTATTTTCTATCAGCTCCTTTCTCTGAGTTATTAGCTTACTAATGCGCTTTATATTTTCAGATGGGAATAAGTAATTAATAATAAACACATCCATTTATCAGAACTATATATAGATTTAATGATAGATAGTTAGAAAGGGAAGTTTCTAAACGAAAATAATGACGATAAAAATAGTTTTACGTTTAGAAAATTTGGACTGTCTGGGCAGTAAAGTGAAGTAAAGAGATACACGCTAAATACAGGTAAGTTTTTCAAATATTTTTTAGGCTAAAATCATAATCTTCTTCTCACTGTTGACTTTAAGTTAACTACGATAGTGCCGTAAAACTTAAAAAGCTTGTTTTTTCTTCTGTATATATTTGCAGAGCATTGTGATATCTACTTTACTTCCATAATCCCTTTTCAGAAATCATATTTTTTTAGTAGAATTTATTTTCAAACATTCTCTTTATAAATTATTATTGGGATTTTTTAAAATTGTTCTTTTAAAACTTTATAATATTTTGAAAAATTTGCAGTTCAACCTTATTTGTTAAATGATATCATCAGAGTACTTTGTTTAAAGCATAAAAATATTTCAGTAAAATTATTTCCAGATTTTAAAAGTAATTTTAATTCTTTTTCTTACAAAAATAATTATCTTTTGCCAAGCTAATTTGCAGCAAAATCAGACAAACCAAAATAATCCAGAAGAATCTATCAATATTTTATTCATTCATAGAAATTTTTCTTTTCAATTCGTGGCCTCTACGGAATCTCATTTGAATTTAAAATTAGCCAAATTCTTAAACATATGATTCTGGAGAATAATAATTTATTTTATGTCCTGTTCGTTCTATGATTTTACGATTGCAAACAAACATCTGAAAAATCAATCATAAATTTAATGAATGGAACGGAAAGTAAATCTTGCATTGCGAAATTCATGTTTTATGGATACGAAGAACTGGAATAAATAATATGTCTCATTGTTTTCCCATACAACACCATAAACTGATTTGCATTAAAAAAATTAATTTTATCGAATGTATCAAAACAATATTTATTGATTAGAAAATATATACTATATAAGCAAATAGAATATATATTATATGATTAAGTAGGTTACATATAAATATATACTGTATAAGTGCCAAATTAAAAAAAAATCTGATTTACTAGAATAGTCACAATATTTTACAAATATTCAACTAATCTAAAGATAATGTATGAAAATATCATGCTTTTTCATAACAATAATGAACTGAAAAACCATATAAAATTATTAACTATATTAAACAGTTTATCAACAAAGTAAATCTGAAATACAAATTTCATAGTATTGCGCTTTGATTCAAATGGATTGCATAACTGCGATTTTAATCAAAATTGTGTTGTCAACTGAAAATGATAAAATTTTAATGATGATTTCAGTTTAAATTAATAATAAAAGATAGAAGTATGTATGATTATTAATAAGAATTATTTATTATTTTTTATAAATAAGTGAAGAATATTGTGAAATTTTTTCAGCTTTTATATAGTTATTTTGCTTTTCTTCCCATAAATATTTCCATGATGTTCAGGTCTGTAAGTTGGATTATATAACTAAGCAAACATGGAAAATATTCAGTGTTAAATGGAAACAAAGCGAAGTTGAGAAGATTTATTTTCGGAGATTAATTACATTAACGCTCTATTATAAGCTAGTTAAAATAAGTAATCAGGAATTTTAATTTGCAGAATAATTCTACTCTGATATAGTAAGTAAAGACGGATTTGTTAATGAGAATCTTTTATTTTAAAAAAAATTCAAACAGCATAAACTTGCAGGAGGTTTAAAAATTGTTTATTTGAAACAATTGCACTGTAAGAATGCCAAAAAATGTTTACAGTACTACAATGTCTTTAAGTGGTAGTCTCTCTTTCAATGGTTAGTCTCTCTTTGAATGTTTTACAAGGTATTATGAGAATTTCTTATTTTTTACGCCTTTTTCTTTCCTTAACAAATTTTAAATAGTCAGGAAATATAAAACGAAAAAAGGGATCTTGTAAGCGAACCGTGCTAAAACCTGGCACGCGAAAGATTCGAAACCCCCTCCGGTCATTAATATTGAATGATACTTCTCAAGAAAAAAATGCGAAACATTTCTCAGTGCTTTGATAATGAATTGCATTTGTGGTCATTTTCTTACTTTTAGTTATATCAGAGGTATAACTTTCCTCATTGTATTCTGGTTATTTCATTTAAATTAAGCTAAAAGGCTCATTATAAGAATGCTATAAAGAAGAAAAGAGCCTTGAGCAAAACGAGAAAGTCAAATTCTGCATTTTCAATAAATGTTCACCGTAAGCCTGAGATAACATAATTTACAGAAATGTGTCACCGTGTCGGTAATGTCTTTTATCATGTCTTCCTTTAAACAAATTACATTTGCCTTCTAGGGAAACATCATTAAGATAGTTTGGATAGAGATGATTTTTCACTTTAGCTTGCTTTTTGTTCACTTTTTACCGAAAAATTTATGATCAGGTCAAAAAAGGCACAATTATATAAAGCTAGACCATAAATGGTAAAAGTTATTTTCAGGTAATGTTAATTTCGCATGTTTTTCACAGACATCCAAGACTATTCGCTAAACTTTTCTTGAAAAGTTGAAAATATTTGTATTCAAATTACGAAAGACACTAGAATCTTGTTCATATTTAATTCATGTATATTTTTTTATATAACATGATGGAAAGGCTTTAGAAAATTTCAAAATAAGAAAAATGAAATTTTAAATATAAATAATTTAAAACAAGTGAAAAATATCATAAGAGGCCAATAAGTTAAAAACGCAAAGTCAGACTTAAAAGATTTCTGGCTGGTCGTCTGGTACGAAATATATTTGATATAAAGAAAAATGGCTCTCGTTTCTTTTCAGAAAAAAGTACTTCGATAATTATTTTGATTTAGAGGAATTCTGTAATAATCTAATTCTTATTTTATTTTACATACAAGTGTATTTTTTTTTAATATTTTGTGCTTTCAACATGAGAAGAGCACATTGTCATTTTATCGAAAAAAATCCAACATTTATAAAATTATCATTTTTTATGTTATATATATTTTAAATATGACATATTTTAAGACATTTGTTTTAAGATAAAATATATTGATATTATGATATATTTTAGTATTTTTATTTATGGTTATGATATATTTTAAAGCTCAAGAAAGCATAATTTTTTCCAAGCAAAAATTTTTCATTTAAATACACGTTAACAAAAAAAAGCACTACTTTTATATAGTAAAAATCCTGATAACGCACAGTATCCGTCATTACTTTCTTAATATTATTAGTAAAGTCATTGTCAACCACTGCAATTATAAATTCAAATAATTATTAATAATTTTAGGTTTTTAAAATAAAATCAAATTGCTGTATTAAAAATGATATTTAAATTTAATGTATTAAAAACGATAGAGTTAGTTGCTGGGAAATAAATGGAATAAATGAAAATTCTTAGAAATTATTTTGTACATTCATGAGCATGCAGTGAGTCTTCAATCTATGGATATGGGATATCGAACCATTTGATATGCCAATCCAATGTTTCTAAGAAACTAAAAAGAATAATTATAAATCACAGCTTGAAATTCTTGTTGGTGAACAAACGAAGTTTTAATTTTATTCTCTTTCAACTTATTTCCGAAATACATATTTGCAGTTTCAGCAGTACCCAATACAAAATCCCCGCCTCTTTCTGCTATCAGCGTTCACATCAATTTCTTGAAAGCGCCAGCCAATTTATAAGAGCTTGGGGGGTTAAGGATACAGTAAGAAACATGACACTTCATTTTTCATGGAGACTCATTATTTCTAGCGTAAATGCAATGAAAATCACTGACCTGATTTATAAACGCCTTGTGCTGAAGGAGAACACATCCAAGGTATATTAAATGGATGATCTTCTTATTTTTATTCATAAATCCGTATTTTCTATTTTTTTTATGACAGTACGCAATTCCCATTACTACATACAGTCACGTTCTATACCGCTGACACGTCTCAATTTTTGCAATCATAGTAGTTCTTTCAATTTGTTGTTTTGAGCTCTCTATTGTGGTAGAATGGATGAGACCTGAATATCAAAGAACTAACATTGTTCAGGTTATTTTGATGAGACTTAAGAAACTATCTAGTGATGTTCTACAGTTATGTTTCTGATCGCGTTTTTTTTTTCTCCTTCTTTCATGCAGCTACTGAAGACAGCGCAATATTTTTTTTAGATTTAAGATTATTTTATATATCTCGCATTTGGGAGTCGTGACTGGAACTTACTGTCACCAATATCAGCAAAATGAACTCTAACGTTCGTTTACCTGATTAGTTCTAAACTTGTTTTTTATAGATCTTCATCTTTATATAATGCCGATAAATTTCAAATTTTATATGTAACAAAGAGAAGCTGAAGCTGTCCATTCATGAATATGAAATGAAACAAATATATACAGGGTGGTCATAATTAAACTTCCCCTATAAACAGCATCCTACAACACAAATGGATGACCGGTTTGCAGCAAAATATAGTATATAGGATTTCCGCGAGATGCACTTACGGAATTTCGAAAAAAAAAAAAGTTCAAAAATGCCCACCAGATGGCGCTCTTTCTGGAAAAACATTAAATTTAACACAATAAACGGTCAAAACGGAATACAGAAACAATATTAACAATCCAGAACAAGAATTATGAGTAATAAAATGTAAAACCGGGAAAAACTGTAATGATGTCGGTATCTTGTTGCGACATTCAGTGACTTAAAGAACTTCATAACGCTTCATGTGCGGAGTATCACAACTGATCACCATCTGCTGTTGAACACATTGTCCATCGACTTGAAATTTTGCAGGTGAATGAGGGTGATCACATGAAGCACCTTTCCCTACATCATCCTGGACACGATTAACAATTGCTCATCTTGTGGAATTTCGTCCTAATTTGTTCTTGTTTCTGTAAACTGAACTGTTTTTTTTTCCTCCTCTAAAACAGCGTACTGTTATTTTTTCCTTACCTTTACTTAATATGGTTCGATGATAAGGTGATCAGAAACTAGTTAATATTGTTTCTATAATTCCGTTTTGATCGTTTATTGTGTTAAAATTAATGTTTTTCCTGAAAAAGCGTCCTCTGGTGGACATTTTGGAACATTTTTTTTTCCAAATTTCTTGAGCGCATCTCGTGTATAGTCAGTAGACTAAATTTCGTTGCAATCCGTTCACCCGTTTGCGTTGTATGATGCTGTTTATAGCGGAAGTTTAATTATAACCACCCTGTATATATAAAAAATGAAATACTGAGTTGGGCTTTCCATCAAGGGCTTATCATCTAAAGTAAAAACAAAATCATTATTTGTTCTAAAATCCCAGTTAGATAGGTTGATATTATTAATTGAGTTGTTGGATCTGCCTCCTGTTTCTTTTATAGCATGATGGACTATTTGTACCTTGAATTTGTAATTTTATATCGTCGTTATAGGACGAGTATTACATCTTAACCAACAACAAACACTTTGGATTTCCACATTTCATCTATTTAAAAGCCTCAAATTCATTTTGATAGGTATTAATGAGCACTAGGCGCGCACCCTCGTATTCTCGGTGAAATCAGGCTTCAAACACCAGACCTTTAGGATAGCGAGATAGCACGAAGCTGTGAAGTCTTTTATCGTATGAGGTAGTTGAAAAAAAAATGGTTTTCTCATATAGATGTTTTATTTTCGGCAAACAGAAATAAAAAAAAATTATACTACATTCAGCTACATTAAAAAAAATTCCAGGATTTATTCTGTTTTTGGAAAAAAGGATGCTGCATGCTTGTCTGTACAGTTGGCAGGAAAAAAAAAGAACACTTCTGTAACTTTGTTGATTATTAACGCATTTTCATAAAATTTTGTCTATAGAATGGTTTAAGATAAGTTTTGTTGAGATAGACAAGGTGTTTTACCAAGGTAATTAGATAATTAACATAGTTCATCAATTACTCTCTTGGAATTTTTCCATTATGGAAATCGAGATTTTTTTAATAATTCGATTCAGCAAGTCTTCTTATGTATGCGTATCAAATCTCATTCCTAATTTCACAGTATTTCTACTGATATAATTAATTTTGTTTGCTGAATACTCTACCGGAAAAGAGCCAGCCTACTTGTCACCGTATATTAAATAAATATCGGCTTGTTAGTAATAAAATAAGACTTCCTTCGATTTTTTTATTCCTGGAATTTAGAAAGAAAAAACAAAAATGTCTCAGATTTTTCCTTAATATGAGTATGATTTAAAAATATATATATAAATATTTTTTCCTTTAATTTAAATATTCAAACATTTCCTTTTCTTCTAAATCAAATTCATCCTTTAATTATTTAAAATTAATCCCGCAATAAGAAATGAAGTTTCAAACATCCCAGATTTGTGCAGATGCGATAATAAATAACAAAGTTGCAGATATGTTCCATTCATTTTTGTTGAATTTGCAGTATATTTCAATTAACTACTTCATATATCTATGCAATTTTGCCATCAGTCGCAAAAAACGTAAATGTGCATTTCAAGCAACATTTTGCAGTCACATTACCTCTATTACTTTTGTCTTTGTAGTACTTTGGAACTTAAACCTTTTTGCCTTTAAAGAAAATTCATCATTGGTGATAGAAGTAACATGTCGCAAAAGGAGAATAATTTGATTGTTGAATGCTTGAACTGATGCTTTGGCGAGCAATTTGACATCAGGATGTGCTGGTGAAAAGGCAGTTTATTGTAACAGTGCACGTAAATTTGACCTTTTCACAAGAAGAAATTTTGAATTCTATCTATCCTTTTACTCTATCAATACTGAAAAGCTCCGAACGCCAGTCCAACGAATCTATGGTGGATGGAAGACACACCTAGAAGCCCTTGAGAAATTATAGCCCCTTTCTTTAAGTGTGATCTATTGAATACCAGATGTGCGTGCTTTGTTCATTAGAGATGTTCGTCCACATAAGGTTTGAGAAGAAGAAATTTTCTGAGAAAAGTCGATGGAAGTCCGAGCATATATTTGCTTAACAGATATCAGTTAGCACTGCTCTCTTTCGTATACCAACTCCCTCAGAACATCTGGCACTCATTGTGGGTTTCGAGAGGGTAGAGAAATGTCTTTGAAAGAGAAACTCGGACGCTCTAGTATTCTGAAGTACCTGAATGAGACTGATATTATGAATGAATGAGTTATTGACGAGTTACATTCATGTACTTTTCGTATTTTAACTGGATGAAATTTGTTTTGACTAGTCAATCAGATGATACCCTTGTGTTTTATCTGCTGGTAATACAATAAATCGTTCGCATTTTCAAAACATTCTAAACAGTTCCCGAACATAATAGCATTTAGCTAATAAAATTTTGCAAGCTGGGGGAATGCTTTTAAATTAAAGAAACATAATTATTAAATTGTTTCTTTAAAGCAAAATGTAGAATGAAAACTGATGGAAATATTATTTCAAAATTTTAAATATGTAATTATATTTTATATTTCAAAAATATTACACAATAGACTACCAGTATTTTAGAAAGAGTACACGTTTCTACAATTTTTAAAATTTTAATTTCTAATAAATGCCTAAAATATCTTCAAAGCAATACGTGATATAAACTATATAGCAAAACGAACGTCTTTAAGGGAGAGAAAACTACAAAAAGAAATTTGTTCGTAAAATTTTGAAGCTTTTCTTTTATATGAATTTGAATTTTTAATCTTCTTCTTTGTCGCATCTCCTAACATAAGAGGAAGTTCTTTCTGTCGTAACACACGAAGTTACTTTTTTATTGTCTTCGTCTCCTAGAAGCATCTTCAAAAGGCAAAAGATTTCGAGTAGACTTTCCTTTCTGAAAAAAAAGTTTCAAGTTTACAAAGCAAGCAAATTCTTTAAAAAAATGAAAAAGGAACAACGTAACTTCCTTCTCTGTTCATTTTGTGTTTCGATTGGAACAGCTGAATTAATTAAATCAAGGCTTTCTTTTGGGTAACATTATACCTCGTAATAATTCGTTTTTCTACTCCAGAAAAGTTTTTGACTTTTCTTTATTCAGCTATCGAATGTGGTCATAGAAAGTTTTTGCTTAATTTAAAACAATATAAGTTAAAGAAAATTAACTAATTAATTTAAGGATGGTTAAAGTGTCGTTGTTATAGTGAATGAAAATTTATTTTTACCCAGGAAATAGTCAGTTTTTTTTCAGTGAATATTTGAAAACCACCCATTCTTTATCCAAACAAATACAAGTTTTAAACTGAAGTTTTTTTCTGCGTACACACTAGCGTGTAACAGCATTTAAAACCAGAAATTAATGAAATAAGCTTTATCATTTGTCGACAGTCATCTTGAACTTTATTCAGGTAAATGTTTGTCTCAAAACATGAATATTTTTTATATTGTTTCGGCATTTTTTAAGGCATTATAATAAATCATGAGATGAATTGGTAATTAGAATAAAATAGACTACTCGCGGTTGGTAAATAATATCAGAATGTATATACTGATCTTTGCTTTATGTATCTATCATAAGTATAAATAAAGAAAATATTACATCCTTAAGTATAAGTTTAACTTATACACGCTTATCAAAATCATTTACTACAGTTTTCTAAAAAAATTTTTAAAGCAGCATTAATAAGTAGATGATACAAAGAATCAAACTGTCCATGCTTGCATGCTTCTATATAATGTTTTTCCCTTTATTTCCAAAAACTTATTTATTTACCCTAAGCGTGTAAAGTGAGACACAAATCGGTAGATCAATAAACTGTATATTTACATTATATAACTTGTCAAATGAAAATTCTTTCTTTCCAAAATATTTTTTATAATTATTATTAACCGTGCAATATGTATTTTCTTTAACAAATAATTCATTTCAAAAGCATTTAATATTTCTCTAAGCAAGCTGAAGATTCTACAATTCGAATTTAGCCTGGCAGGCAGATTGCTAAGAATACATACAAGGGACTCTTGTTAATGAACATTCTAATGCGATCTATACAACAACGAACAAATACTAAGCTCTTTATAAGAAATTTAAGAGCAAAATAATGTCGTAATGTTGTTTTTTTCCTTTATGCGGGAATTTGTTTGTGCATTGCTTTAATAGACGAATAATACAAGGTTTATTCGCAAGACACTGAAAAATAAGCTTAAAAGTAAATATATATGCTGTCAATTGAAATTATTTCTCAAACCATAGTTATCTTAAAGTAATGGACAAAGATATTAGTTTTAAAAAATAACAGATAAATATCCAAGAGCTGTGCGGAAAGATCTTTACGAAATCCATTCCTAAATTACTTCCTTGTGAAAACACATCCTTCGGTGGATTGCTTGCTTTATGTCCCGCATTAGAAATTGTCTTAAAAACATCCGAAACGTAAAAATGCAGGCCAGTTTACAGTTGAGTAGCTCCATTGCATTATCTCTTTTAATCTGGCTAATTTCAGCTCAGAGCTCTGAAAAGAGTTCTCCCATGCTTTATTGGTAGAAAGTAACTTCCCCTCTTTCTAGTGTTAATAATATTTAGACTAAAACCGTCTAGGCGTTGAAAGGTGAAAGGAATAAAGCCTGAGCGGTATTAAAAAAGAGACTTTCTATGCAGAGTGAATTTTAAATTCAAAATTACAACTCTCTTTCAGTTTGAGTTTCAAAGAATACAGACGAGTTAACCGCTATAAGTTTATTTAATCAAATACTAAACTGGAGGACTTGAAAAACTGCTTTATTGCATTGCTGTGAATTTTTATTCATATTGAAAATTAATTAATTGCAGATATTTCATAGAAAATTATGGAAATACACAATTTCTTGGGTTATATTTTGTCCAGACAATAGTTTTTCTTACAGAAATACCCAGTATGGAAATCAAAATCAAATTAAGGGGCCACATTTGACAAATCATGATACTTGTATGGTCTTGATTATTGATTTTTTAGAAAAATAGGTGTCAGTCTTCCTTTATTTTATAATACCACAAGAATGGTGTCCGTAATGAATTATTTCATGAACTGCAATTATTGATTGGGGGGGGGGGGGGTCAGAACAGAGATATCTCAGTTTAGAGACTAGAAGGTGAAAACTTCAAAATTTCATTCCACTAAACTTCGGTTGTGTATTTAAGGCTGTCACCCGTTAAATTTGACATCTAGGCTTAAATATCCTCCCACTAGTGAGGTGTGGCAGCTTAGAACAGTATGTGCTGATCCAGATGCCATTCATGTAAAATGGTGAGGTCCGTCCGAAAATAGTTTTCGTACTGCTTCAAAACTAGCTGTTACTAACGAAATGAAACTATCAAAGGAGTCGACTGGCGCTTAATTACATCACGAATTACAATGACAGAATAGGCCGTCCCCAATTAGCCATCGTGCAGCTTCAAAACTAAGCGTTATTTGGAACCGACTTCAGTAAAAAAAAACTTTTTTGGAAGGTTTTTTTTTTTTTTTCAATCATTTCACGGAAATTTGGCAAGCAATTTTATTACTTTTTTAAATTAAAATGAATGACTCTCTCACTTGATTAATTTAATTATATGGATATATGATTGGGAAAGCGTTTTAAATTATACATGGGACTCTTATTTATTTAAATTTATCAATACTGAAATGCTTCAAACTTCCAATCGACAAACTGAGGATGGTACTCCGAAACGCCTGGACATCGCTGAGAAATTTGCTTTTCTTTTCGGATAGCATGAATTATTGAATAACCAAGGCGTATGCTTTCTTCGTCAGAGAGGCACACCTATATGGGTTTAAGGGACAGACAGGCTTTATGTGAAAAGATGTCCGGTGATACATTTGCTTAATCGCCATGAGCTAAGCTGAGTCAATTCTTGTATATCAGCTCTCAAGAACGCGGGCTGTTATTGTGGTTTCTGGGGAGGGGGTAGGAAATTTATCTTGTCTTTGGAAGAAAAATCCATGTGTTCACGTATTCTAAGGCACCTAAACATAAATGATCTTAGAGGGTTAAAGTTTTTTGGGCCAAAAAGATGTTCGATTTAAATCAGTTTAATATATTATATTATGAAATAAAATATAAACAAATAAATAATAATATTAAAAATATATTATGAAGGTCAGATATTAAATTGGACATAAAAGTAACGTCACTGGCTTTAAATTAAGATGACACCTACATTAATGGGAACTTAAATATATTTAGTTGATATTTTAAGTTCATATTTATATTTTTTGGGAAAGAGTCTTTCATAAAATTTAATTAAATAAAAATTATACAATAAATACATGTAAGTATTTATGCAGATTAATTTCCCTTAAAGTTCAGGGTTAAGACAGACCTAATAATTTTTAACCATAACCGGATAACAAGAATGACCGACATCTGAGTGATCCTCTCCAAACTACCGCATCAAATACTTGGCTCTTAACAAGTATAACATGCAACAAGCTCATGTGTATGATGTTTATTTTCAAGTATCTAACTGATTCAAATCATATCTTAAAACATTATTTGTCGAAGCAAAATTATGGCCGGACTTTTTTTGCACTTTCCGTCTTTAGTGACCAGTTAGCTCACCGAGAATATTAGTAATATTTAATTAGATCAAATTTCATATTAAAATCTTGTCCATGATTCCCTTAACGAATTAATTATAGGAATCAAATTAAGATAAACATAAAGCTATGTTAATTTAATGGCTTATACATGTTATGCTTATTGTTTATTTCTTGTACATGTCCCCTTTATAGCTTATACATGTTTTGTTATTCTGTTTCTAAACATCTAAATGGATACAAATTCTATGACATCATATAGCTCTTAAAAATGTGACTGTGCTGGTGATCTATTTTCTAGTTGTGCGTTAAATTTCGAGGTAATCTAACTTTACTTTTTAATTCATTATACAAAATACGCAGATAATAAACTTTAATCCTCAGCTGTCAATAAAGTAAGAAAATCGAGTGATTAAATATTAGATGAAACAAAGAAAACTGTTTTAATTTATCTGCAATAATGAAAACTGTTATTGAAAATTATGCTCAAAATATTTATTTTTTTAATTGCCGAAATTAAGGGAGGAAACATAACAATGAAATTGATATAATTAAAAATCATTTTTTTAAATTTTAAAGTTATGGAAAATTATTTTTTATAATATTTTTGAAAGTTCTGCAGGAAAAATGCACAATCTCGCTTAATTTTCTTAATAAATAATTAAATTTTAAAACAGTCATTCCTCTAAAGTGTAAATGTGCCAAACTTGATTACTCTTGATCAAATGGCCTAGCCTGTAGAGCGCTAACCATACGCTTTTCATTATTATTAGTAGAAACAGATTGCAAGCAATTCATCCTATTTAAAAAGAAAACGAAATAGATATTTTATATTTATATAAGAAGTCAATCATAAGATATGAAAGAAATTTCATTTCCATATTCAGTAATTTAATGCGTTCCCTTTGCATTTAAAACACATAATTACGAATTTTACGCATTAAAGAATTTCTGAAATTCAAATGATTAAGCTAAAAAGGATTGAGAAAATAAAAAACTCGCTCAAACAGTCATTAAGAGATAAATATATCAATTTATAAAAAAAAAGAATGGAACCATGCCCGATAATGCCTTTTTTTAATATTGGAATATTTTATAAATTAAAATGAGGTGTGGAGCAAAAAACGTACCTAATCAGTCTTAATAAAAGTGTTGACTTTTTTTTTATTTCCTTCCATTCTTTTACAAGTTAGATAATTTTTTTCTGACAAATTTTAAATATATCTTTATTATCCTTCGACATATTAAATATCAATATTTAACATTTATTTTTTCGTAATGTTAAAGATCAATTATCTATTTAAATACTTAAATATCTTTGAAATTTCATAATTTAATTTTCAGAGTACTGAGAGAAATTAATAATAGTTTCTACCTTCACAAATATAAATTCATTTACAGAGAGAACAAAGTTTCGATTTTCAATAGATATTAGTTATATTAAGCTGAGTATATTAATTTATAGTACCACTGATCGGAGCGACAGAGAATTATTTTTCAAAAGAAAATTATTATATACCATATTGAATCGGATTCAGTTAAAATTAATGCCATGAATGAAAAATTTTTTGAAAGCATAAATTTTTCTATAATATGAGAGAGAGAAGAAACAAATTATCTCGGAAAGAAAACAAAGAAAATCAACTTAATTAATTTCAGCATAACTTTCACCGATCTAATTAAATGGTTTCCAAAATATGAAACAGGATGTTTCAGAAGCCATTTATTAATATTTAAAAAAAATGTTTGAAATATTTAGAGAAGACAGTATGATTTTCTTTGTCGATTTTTTTTTCACATGCTTTCACAAGCCATTTGGAATATGAAGTTTCGTTCTTTTAAAACAAACCAGTTAACATTAGTAATTTTAGATTTGAAGATATACTGAAGTCAACTTTATAAAGTAATTTAAAATAACATCGAACAAGATACATTATACGTAATTTCATTAATCATCGAAATTTTGTTTGAATCAAATCAGAAATTTTCTAATATATATATATGAAAATATCAAATTAACACTATTTAACTCATACAGATGCACAATATTAGAAAATGCTCACATAACTAATTAGCAATTTTAGCAGAACAGTAGTTCTTTCAATAATCTAAGAGCTCTGAGTTCTTGTGTAATTAGGGGAAGAAAAACAAGAAAAATCAATTAATCAAGTCAAAATGGGAAAAACACAAATTAATATGAATCATTATTTTTAAAGAAGTAGTAATTTCCCCATTTAATATTTTGAAATATTTATAATTAGCACATTGTAGATATAATGCACATCATTCTTTAGAAATGTTGCTCTGAAACAAAAGCCGCTTTTCTTGCAAATTTTGTCAAATAAGAAAAATAATGCAATCACTTACTTTCATTTTATGGGAATTATTATTACTTATCTTCAAAACAACTGAGTAGCTTTATTCGAGGAAATCTCTGTAAGACAAAATTCGCCATCAAACGCAGAATTGCATAAATTTAAATACAATGAATTTCAGAAACTTTTCAGATGTCACTGCAGGACAGCTTATAAGCATTGTTTTTCAAGAAGAGCTGAAAAAACCTTATATATAAACTATGGAGAGTTAGAACCGTAAATATCTTCCCAGATGCCAGAATCTTTTTTTCAAAAGACTAGCCGAAAGAAAATAAATATTATATTGACAGAGTTCCGTATGTTGACAGATCAAGAATCCGTAGTTGCTAGCTATAAACTATGTTGATAAAAATCTCTTCTGGAACCGGAGATCTTCGAAGAATTGTCGGATGTAACGTAGAAAATGTAGGATGTCATTCTAGTAACATTTTTGTCACAAAGCGATCATCTGAATGCGATGGACATGAAATTTTAAACAGAATTTTTAAATGAAAGCTTTGATATAGTATAGTCTTTGACACAGTATACTTTTCGCTGAAACCAATTATATAACTCTATGGTTTTACAGAATTCAGATATTTAACTTTTGAGGGGCATATAGTTAAAACCTGTTAGGATCTCACTAAGGAAAAAATAATTCTACATACAATTTGACCAATACATGATGAATCATCAAAAATTTATTGAAACATTATATTTCTGTATTTTTAAGAGGATGATAGTTTCATTACAAATTTTAAATCAAAATAAACATTTCTTTAAGTATACAACAAAAAGCCACAGTTATTTAGCAACAAATGTCATTAAAATGGGTTATTTACACACATTTATTCATACAATTCTATTCAAAATATTATTATTAGTTTTTTTTTTTTTTTGCATTACTTCTATATATTTCATCAAAGTTACAGATATTTTACAGGAAAGTATGTTATAAAAGTATTATAAACCACATTTCCTGACAGCACGAAATGGATATGTTTTGCACGAAATATATGTATATAATAGAGATTTCAACTAATTTATGTCGATGTATATCTAATAAAATGAGGCAAGCGAGTTTTATTAAAATTAATAATATGTGTTTTAATATAATTGCACAAAATTTTTTTCACATTTATTTTTTGTTCCTTTTGCATAATTCTCTTTTCTATACACTAAAAATTTATTTCACTATGAGTTTATATAATGATGATTAATTACCGATGATAAGAACTGTCAATAATTTCTTTTTATATATAGATGCATGTGATGATCTTTTACAAACCTTCTTCATTTTGAGACATTTGAGTTTTCGTAGAAATTAAGACTTATATTACATAGTAATCAAAGAAATATTATCGTATAAATCTCGATTTATTTTGGAATGAGTCATAAAAGAAATTAAAAGGTATTCTATCAGCAGATATTGCAAAAAGAAAAATACAGTAAATAAAGCGAAAGATAATTGGATTTATTTAATAAATAAAACCAATATTATCACTTCTTTTTTTTTGTGAAAAAGTCAAAATAAATATTTGGATGAATTTTTTTCGGTGGGAAAATAGTAAAACCAAATCAATAAATCTCTAAAATTAAATGTGAATATTCTCTTCGAAATACGTAGTATGAAATGTATATTGAAATTGAAATACTTATATTGAACATTACATTTGAAATATACATTGAACATTATTTTGATGAATTTCAAATAAAATTCATGCTTCTCAAATAAAAATGTGCTCCCTGATTCTCATTTTATGGAACTTTTTAGATTTTATAGATTGAAATGCGATTTTAGATCGAAATTACTAAAAGTAAATCTATACAGAAGTTGTATGATTTTTCTTTAATCAGGTAGAACTGCCAATTAAATGTCTGTCAAAATTGAATATTTAAGTTACTCTAATCATTAGATTAGTTCTTCGTCAAAATTTTCAAGAATATTTTCAAATTAAAAAGCAATAATAAAGCTTCCTGTTGTAAAGAAATTTCTTAATTTCTTTATCATTAATTTAGAATCTTGAAGACTCTATTTTGCATAATCGATATAATCTCTAATAATGCTAGAAGGAATTCATAAAAAAATTACTAATTAGAATCCTTAAAAAACCATTAGGAATATCTTTTAAACACTGGCCCTTTCAAAACTCCTGCTAAATTGCTAAGGAAGAAAAAAAAATAATGCAGATTTTTTTCACAGAACTTTTTGAAAAAAAAAGGTGTTATCTGACGCCTAAATTTACCGATTATAAATTGGGGAAGCAGAATGTTGAATCTGAACTAAATAAAAAAAAATGTTAATTAAGATACGTCGTTCTGTTTTCTTGGAAATTACCCTTAGATCAAATCTGAAAACAAAGATTTCTCGTCTAATTAACCATTCACTGCAATACAATAACACAGGATGAATTCTTTCTCTCCTTTATTTCTCCGTATGAAAATAAAGATTTATCTCATGGTTTTAAGAAATGAATGCACTTTTTTAAGTAAATTTAAACGCGAAGATCCTCCTTGTGAAAAATAGGCAGATAATGCAGTGATGTATAAAACATTAAACCTATATCATGATAGAATTTTATCAACAGCTAAAAGGAAAAAAATCATAAAAATTAAGATCAAATTAATGATATAGTTTTATATTTTTATTTTGAGGAAAAAATGGAAAAAAGAAAGCAAGCATCAAATGGATAAATTATGACAGTCAAAATTTTGCTTAAAAATGACGTGATTTCATGATTAAATTTTGCTGAAAATGACGTGATTTTATGATTAAATTTTGATGAAAATACATAATTTTATACCATTCTCTTTGATTTCGTAATTGCAATAATTTCGTTTCCTTAGCGCCATTACTGAATTCATTCTGTACATATAATAAATGATTAGTTTAACTTAATTTAAATGCAATTTCACTAAATAACGAGAATTGCTTCTCCAAAACTATACTTTTGAAAAATTGGAACTATTTTTATGTCATTATATTTAAATTTTTTGCTTGGTAATTTTTATTGAATAAAAAGGGTGTAAAAATTATAGGCACGTTTATTAAACAATACATTTCTTTTGTTCAACTCTGGTAATGATTGGATAACAATGGATTTAAATTATGATTAGGCTTTATTGTTTATTTTAAATATTGCTACATCAATCAGCTTTTGTAGACCATTTTGTGCTACTAATAAATGAATTTAATTTCAATATTAATTACTAATTTAAAGTAATTACATTGCTCACTTTATTGATATGTAGTAGATTAATTGCCATTTTCATAGAACAATATAACTGATACATATTTTATGGTTACATTTGTTTAAAATTTTACGACGCCATTATCATTATGTTCGCATGAATGCATCAAATTTGCCCACCGCTCCTATTATACGATATTAATTGATTATCTTTCAGGTTGTCTGTCATTCAACAAATGTTTGCAAAGGCATAATTAAAATGCATGTAAACCACAATCTTTTATTCTCAAATATGTTTATGTTATTCATTTATTTAAGTTTGTGGAAGACAATTATCGAATTGAACATCACATTTGAGTTTCAACATTTCTTCAATTAATTATCCCTAAAGAAACCTACAATATTTCTTTCAGAGATAATTTTAAGTTTGAAATTTACAAATTATCTCTATGAAATCCTACATTAAACAACATATATTGGCTTATTTACTCTTGAGCATGTTCACGTATTGATAACATTATGAAGGAACTGTCGTTCTAGTTTTCAGAAAGAAAAATATTTATAGTTCATTTAAATCTTATTTAGAATTTTAGGGATACTAGATGGTTTTGACGTTCATAGTTTGATTTTTCAATTTAAAAAGAAATAATATTCCAAACTGCTCCTGTTTTGCGCATTTGCAGTTGAGTTTCTGAACTTTTTTCAGTATTATATACATTTATGCAATGTATAAATTTTAACAGCAAAGGTCATTGAAATGATACATTTCAAATACACAATTATCTTAAAAGCGGTTATAGTGCTCCTTTTGTTTTGAATTTATCTCTTATTTTGTCTATACCTTCAGACCCCATATAGACAAAATAAGAGATAAATTCAAAAAAGCAAAAGCAGTACTATACCCGCTTATGGGCCGGAACTCCAAACTCTCGCTAAGGAATAAACTTCTGATTTACAAGTCACTGCTGCGCCCACTGATAATTTATGCCTCCCCCGTCTGGGGACGGCAGCAAAAACCCACATCAAAAAACTAGAAACACTCCAAAATGGAACGGCTAGACAAATAGCGAATATGAACTAGTACACCAGGAATAAATATTTCTGAAAGATCTTCAGTTGTCTTCAGTCGAGGAATTTTTAGAAAAGCTAGTCACTAACTGTTACCAAAAATTAGACAGTAACAGCAACGAAGCGATTCGTGACATTCCAGTTTACGTTCCAAAAAGTAATAGAAATGGAAGAAGACCAAGGAAGCTTATCCACTAACTGACCCACCCGAGCACTTGGTCAACGTGATAGTTACCCGCTAACGGCCAATGCATTTATCAGGACTTAACATATCACTTCAAAGTCCTTGTAAGGCTTTTTTAGCTCTAATTGTTGTTGTTTTTTGTGTAAAATAATTGTCATGATTTTAAGATTTCATAAAACTCGGAACCGTTAATTAGATTTTTTATTATGCTCAAAATATTTTGTCCTTCACTCATTAATCATTTCAGCCGAGCGGATGATGAAAGGCCACCGAGCCTAGTAGCTTCCAAACAACCCCACACGTCATTGGCATTGGCAATTTTAAAATGATAAATTTTTCAATTTACTTCATATTGGTATTTCAGATTTTCAACGTTTTTAAGTAAGGTCTAAAATAGCCTTGTTATGAAGACTAGTAAACATATCCTAGTTTAAATATTTGTTTTTCTAATAAATATTTAAGATACCACCAGAGAAGCTATTCAGATATAGAAATGAAATATGCTATATTTAGAACCAGTTTTTAGCTTTCCTGATGGGTACGATAACATTAGCGATGCTCTTACCGATGGCGTGCCCTGCTTCTGTATGAGAGGTCGAAGTTTGTTTGGTACGTAGTGGATTTATTAAGCGTTGGCCACAGAGAAATGAAACAATTCTCTTTTCGACAGCTGGATCTTTTCACTTAATCGATGAAAAGACAGTGTAGGGTACTTTATGCTTATCAATTTTTAATGTGTTTCAAATAATTGCGGATATGAAGGATATAAATAAATTCATAATTTCATTACCTCAGCCACTAAAACTGATTTATGAGGAGATTAGGAATTTTCTGAAAATATCTATTAATTAAACCTTGATTTTTTTTCAATGTATACAAGATGTATTAAATTGAATTAATTAGTATTATATGAAAGCGATAATGTGTGCTTGATCTTTCGTATATCGACTTTTCTAAAATGTAACTGTAAATCCTTCTGGAAAATCAAATTGAATTCCAATTCATATTGTTTTCTTTAATTGCAAATAGCTATAGAATGAACCTTAATCTGAATAAGTATTTTATGCATTCCAATTTTATTTTTGTTTAAACTTATTATATATTCGAAGAAAAGCCGTAAAAAGTAATCTTTTATTTTTTCTGAAAATACTTGTTTCCGACCATTTTCAAAATAATACCTTCAGAACCAAGCTTAATTTCCCATAACATTTCTTCTGTAAGCAAATCTTCAGAAACAGGAATATATGGCCGGTATTAGATGTTCAATATTGCTACTGATACTTTCCCAATAGATAGCATATGTTTTGAGTTGAATATTTATATGTTAACCAACTGCATAAAGATGAGCACAGTGACAGCAATCTTCCGCTGGAGACAAGCAATCTTTATCTTTTTTTTTTCAAGAAATCATTCCCATCATCTAAAAATCGTTTGAAGGGCATATCAAGATTTCACATTACTGAAACCGACTCTTTAGCTATTTGACGTAGCAATCTCCTTTTCCCATTCCTGAACTCCGAATGCTTTGTCGCATTCTTGAAATCTTCTTTTCTGGATTAAGGTATTTGGAGAATGGTGGAGATATCAGAAGGAAACGCTTATCACAATGAAAAACATCATGTCCTACACTCTAGCCGTATCCAATTCTTTATTTATCTACACATTTACAGGAATTTTATCCAAAAAAAAGGAAATAAAAATGCTGCTATTTTATGTATATTTTATAAATCTTTCTTTTTAGTATTTATGGTTAGTATATTCATTTTCTATTAGAGGTAAGAGAAAATAATTCAAAGAAAATTTCAAACGCAGAATTTCTTTTTGAAACTGGAGTAAAATTTTATCTGCTTTAGTTCATGTTTGAAATTACATTCAAGATATTATTTAATGATTCTATTTAGATTTGTTTTGACATAATTTATTGTTAATCTTAATTAGGTTTCGTTTTATTCCACAAAATTTACAAACAGGCATGTCTGTGAAAGAAAGGATCGTTGGAATATTCCAATTTGGACGGTGGTCACAAATCGAAGTGTCTCGAAATCTGAATGTACCTCAGTCTGTGATCAGTAACGGTTTTGAAAGTGTTGGTAATGTTAGCCAGCTACAAATATGAAGGTGGCCCAAGATTTACAACTGTTGACAAAGGCAGATATTGGGCAATTATTGCACGACGTCAGAGGACAGATGCTCTAGGAAACCGACCTCAGCGCTCACAGCCGCCATAGGAGTACGAATTTTCCAATACAATTCCTCATTCTTGCCGTATTAAAGACTATTTACTAGAGACTCAACCATGTTGCTATCTTATAAACATTGACCAGCACTTTGCATTCCCCTAACATATACGCATGAATGCGCTCGTTTAAACTAGAGTTTGGAGCATCAGTACAGGAGTTTGGGACAATGGGCCGATGAGATGCTCAGCAAATAATATGGCAACAACGTGGAATTCGTTTTCAGTCTGAAAACATAAAGAAAAGACCTCGCTTCCGTCATGGAAAATAATAGAGTGGGTTGATGTCATGCTGGACAGCTGAACAGATCTTCATATCTTTGAGATGTGGCCTGTGATTTTTAAAAGATACAGAGGTAAAGGTATTGAGTCTTATGTTCGCATATTTCGAAATACCAACGATCATGATTTCATATATATGGATAATAACGTGCTTTGCTACTCTGAAAACCAAATCATCGATTTCCTTGCGATGGAAAATATACAACGGATGCTGTGGCTTGATCATTGACCTGATTTATATCACATATAGCATATGGGGGTATTATCAAGAGACAACTAGCAACCGCACACACAACATCTGTTTCAGAACTGAAAAGCATTGTTCGTGATGTTTGGAATTCTTTGAGCTCACTACTCATTCTCAATGTCATAACAAGTATGAGATATTGCTGTGTATTGTCCTGCCTATTAGAGGTAAGCGCATACCTTATTGAACTGCAGTGCCACCTGCTTAGTTCATTAGGGTCAATGAATATTTTTTTTTTTTTTACTAAAGTGTGAACTCCTTTTATGATCACTTTAATTTCAAAATATTTTTTTAGAAAATAAAAATAAATATTATCACTCTTTGCATTGTTTCTACATTTTATAACCGTTTTACCTCCGTATATCACGTTTAATGTCGTATCGACTTAGATAACATTCATTATTCTCATAATTACCAATTATTCTTAACTTTTGGACACCAATGCATATTCCTATCCTGAATTTTAACAAAATCTCTTATTAACCTAACATATTTAATACTTTGAAACTTAATCGAATTTTTTGTCCAATGCAATTTTTTGGAACCGAATTGTATGGATGTAAATTAAAGTATTATGTAGCTTCATACGATCACTTGAATTAAAAATATAAAACAAAAGTATTTTTCCGTAAATTTATTTTCTGTATATAAACCTGCGAAAGTTTTTTATAAGAAAATCAAACGGAAAATATGAATAAAATGTAAAACGGATCCTTTTGAAGACTCTTCACAAAATTGTCGGTATATTCCTCCATTTCATTAAAATATAAATTTAATTTCTGCAGTAACCTTGTTTATGAATTATATTCATCCTGTACTTGTACGTTATTGGTAGAATCTTGACATATATTTTCGAAGCTTCCCTTTTATTTCTGAGTTTGTGTATGTATAATGGGGGCTCAAAATACTGTATCAAGCATTTTCAGAAAACACATCATCAAGTTGAAAGAAATGTGTTTTATTATTGGACAAATTAACCAAGGAAAATTTTAAAGATGCATTTATTCTTTCAATTAATTTCCGCAATCATTTTATAGAATAAAGCATTTTCATATGAAAACCTTGTTTTCCAACCCTGTGGATGTGGACAAAATACAAACGAAATGCAATGAAAAAGACAAATATTACGCAGTTTCATAATATATCTACACTTCGCTTGAAAAATAATTACTAAAACAGATTGGGAATTACTATTCGTTCTTGTTACAGATGATTCTCTGTAAGAATAACGTAGATTATTCAGAACTATAGTAAAATCATACATTTGAAGAAAACTCTTTCATCACATAAATGCTTTAAGTTTAATACTTTATGTAGTTAATTTTATTAAAAATTGCATCCGAATATTTATATTGATGTTATTGTGTTGGATTGTAAGAAATATACCGCAGCAGCATACATTTTGAAATAGAGAAAATAAAAGGCGAACAATTTCAACAAAGTATCGAAACTATTAAAGGGTTGTATGAAATTTATGTAAGAAGGAATTGCATTTAATGAAATCATATTTATTATATTAAATGATAGTGTTTTATAAAAAATTGTTTATAGATTCCCCGAATTCGTGTTTGCTTAACCGAAATTTGGGGGATTTAACTGGAACTGATGTTAATTATTTTGTTTCTAAATTTTTGAAATATGTATGCTTCCATTTCTTTTTAATTATTTTTCATGGATTCAGTTTATAATAAAATTAATAAAAGGAATGAATAAAATTAATATTAGAAATGAATTTTAATGCTAGCTTTTATTAATTTTTTGAAATCAGTATTGTTTGCTTGTAAAATTAATCGTATTTTATTTGAATTCGCCATGTCAACATTCATTAAGGGATATGCAATAGAAGTATATATTCTTTCAGTTATGGTAAGGTAAATGTTATCAGTAATGTTTTCAGAATTAATAACTTGCATACTTTAAAAATAATATATAATTACAAATATCACACAATTGCATCAATTATGCGAATTAAAAATAAGAAATAATACCTAAACTCAGGCATAAAAAATTCGATTCGACTGTGTTAAGTCTTGATTTTATGAAAATTTATGTTGATCTGGTTAAAAAAAAAGCCTGTATTTGGAAAACGGAATAAGAATGTTTTTTAGCTTAGGTTATTCGACTGGATTGAAAAGGTGTGTAAGCATTAAATAAAATTCGCATATTTATTTATTTTGCTGTTCCAAACAATAGATACGTTTCTGTTTCCAGTGATGCCTTTATTTTGTCTCTATGTCAATTAGTCTCAAATTAGTCAATTAGTCAAATTTGTCTCAAGTTATAACAAACAATTGACATGTCAGTGATGCTTATTATATTTTAAAACTTTGGATGAATTTTATAGAGAACGAGTTTTTTCATAATTCCACTGTAAGGGGATCGTCTTATCTAAAAAATAATAAAGATATCTTAATGAAATTTATAATTAGTGCTCGTTATGTTATGCATAATTTAATGAACTGTGAATTGATGTTGAATTCTCTAGAAGTGGATTTATCATTGTTTAATGTAAATATTGTTGAAAAAATTCAAAATTTTATAGATAATTTCATATATTACACACACAATTTTTATTTTTGAATACAGTTTTTAGATAATAGTTAGATAAGTTATATATGTCATGTTAGAAAAAAAATGAAAAACTGTAACAATTTTTTTTAAAATCTGGAATAATCCATTTTTTAAAATGAATGCTAAAATTTAAATCAAAATATGCTTTTTAATAAAAACCTGAAACAGTTTTTAAATATTATCACTTTTATTCATCATTTTATCCTTATATTAATAAAAAAACATCATATAAATATTAAAATATTTGTTTTTTGAAGTCCCCTTCCGATGCTAATCATATACCTTAAGCGAAATAAAAATTTCTGCAAAAGTCATTTCAGAAGGACACTTAAGTAAAAAAACTAAACTATCATACTTTTCAGCTGTTCATGTTTCGTATACCATTGCTTCTGTTATAACAAGCATAAAGTACATTTCTCTGTAGGGAAGGCGATTGCCATTCATCATCCAAGGATGTGAATTCCTTTAATATATGTGTCTTTGACATTTGGATTAGACGCGGAAAATATGTTTTCAACTCATATCGTTGAAGTAAAGATTCTGCTTACGTATTTAAATAAAAGAACGAGTCTTCGGCATAAAACCAAACAGTCATTTTAAAACATTCAAAATGAAAAGTAGATTTTTGTTGGTTAAGGAGACCTTTCAATATTTGATGGAATCAACCTCAAAAGATAACCTTACGGCAGTATGTAGTGGATTCTAACATATAAAGAGTATCTATGGAATAATTAATTTATTAACACTGAATGAATAGAGTGATTTAAATGTGTATTACTCAGTGAACAATTTAACGACTAAACTATATGATCTTAATAATAAATGAGTCAAATTGATATAAGATGATTTAAAAAAATAGTAGTTTAGTCACTGTTTGCATTAAAATAAATATATTTGTTCATCAAAAACAATACGAATTATTGTTTATAGCTAATTAATATTAATACCTTCTTCTATATCATTCTAAAAAGAGGAATTCTGAAAAAATACTAAAATATCATTAATTTGGATTCTTTCAAACTTTCATTAAAAATTAAATACACTTTTTTATAGATACTCCGGTCTTAACCCTCGTGTTTCTGGTTCCATTACTAAAATAAGCATATATTTTGCAGCTCAATTTATCAAAATTGAAATAAAACTTCATAGAATCTGCGATACTCTGATGACTATATTTACGTTATATATTTATTGATAATTATTCTGAAAAACCGTTAGTCGACTCTGTTTCTCGTAGTATCATTTGACCTTTAGGTCTTCACCAATAATGCAGAAATCTGGTTTAATATTATGCACGCAATTGGGGATATCTGTCTGATGGCTCATATGAAAAGTCGATAAAACTGAGCAAGATTATTCGAAAAATATTACCCAGAGAATTGTCAAATAAGCAATAGTCCATGAAAATTGATCTCTTTTCCAAGAAAGAAAACACAACGTCCAAATAATTTTATTACTTCGGGGAAATTGGAAGCAAGCGTAATTTAATCTAAAATTTTATTGCTTTTTATCTAGAAAGATATGCTCCAAATAATATTTATCAAGCATCTTTTTGACATTCAGACATTTATTTCAATCGAATTTTCATTTGAGACAAACATGTAAAGTTTAGAAACAGTCTAAATATTTTGTTTCACTGCTAATACTAGATGGTGAGTTCAGCATCATATATTATTGATTCGAATTGAAAAATATGTTATTTAAATAATAACACGATATATTTTTAAAACAAATCCCATATGGCTTAAGGTTAAAAGAGTACTTTACTTTAAAAATACCTTCATTAAATTCCACGACTTAAGTTTTTTTTTATAAATTCAATTGCATTACTGAATCTGTCTATTTTTTGCTGTATGCTTATTATGCAATTTATCTGAAATTTCTTGAAGTATAACTATCACATATAAAAAAACTTTATCATCATTATTTATAAAATTGATAAAATGTCTCAAATGAAAAGGATCTTAACAAACATTTGTTGACATGGTCGATACTTCAGGAAATTATAATAAATGATTGTTCAACCTATATAAAAAATCTCTAAGGGATCAGCTGCAGGGCGTTATTTTAGTATCAAATGATATTTAATCCATATGTTATATGTTTAAAATTCCCTTGAAAAATATATTTGACAAATTCTATATGGGAATATTTTCCAAGCTGAATGTAGTAATTTGTGTCAAAAAATTTTTGGTAATTTGCTTCCTGTTTTATTTTGACTTTGAATCATTAACTACAATGGAGTAAAATTACTTTACAAAAGAAAATTTTCATTGATTTAAAATACCCAATATTTCAAGACTTTCCGACATTTCCATATTAAATTTCATTTCATAATTTTGTCCAATTTTTGCCAGTTGTAATCTATTAAGGCCCATCTGCTAAACATCCAACATATGTGCCACTTTAGTTTTGAAACCTAACGCGAATTTTGCAGGAAGGCTCAGCATCTCAATGAATTGTAAGAATTACAATTAAATGTTTGATAATATGTGCAATTGCATTCACCACATTGCTGTAACATCTGAAAAATGTCCGCTTTTATAGTTCTTGTTTACATATTGCAAGTTATTATATATATCCTATAATTCAGTTGTTTTTCAAATTCACAAATGGCTAAATGTAATTTTTAATGTTTTAAATATGTTTTTTTTTGTTTGATACTAAGTTGAAACGAATATTTTGTTTTAAAGCGAAGCATTGTTTTGTTTGGGATAAATATATCTTACAATGACTGTTTTTCTTTCAGGTGTAAAAACTCCTACAAAGACTACAAGATTAAAACATGGCATTCCATTTATCCCTCTGGGTTCTGTTTATATTGCCAAAGATTTTAGTCACAGCTAACGTCACCGACGAATTCAACGACACTTCAACAAATACGACTATCTGGCCAAAAAATGAATGGAGTGGGGCTGTTATTCAACAGGTTGTTACCCTGTCCGTCATCATCCTTGTCACTTTGGTAGGAAATACAATTATCGTGCTGGTCTTATCTTTATCTCGATATCGAAACCGTTCCTCCAGAGTAAACATCTTCATTCTGAACCTAGCTATTGGTGACTTAGCAGTCTGCTGTATAACCATGACGTCAGAACTTCTTTTCGAGGTAAGTTCCGACATTTGATAGTATAGTCAATACAAGAAAAGATTTATCCTTTGCCATCGGATTACAAATCAGATCTATTTCCACAGAAAATCCGAGTGTCGCTCTTTCACGGCATTTATAAAAGATTTTTATTGTTTTCATTCTTGAGTTTTTAATTTAAATAATAAATAAAAATTAGTAACAAAATGCATCGAAAAATTATGCAAAATATTCAGAAAGATATTCTTACATTAAGAATTAAATGTATCGTTTTTTGTCGCTATACCCGATTGATTTCTACATTTTTCATTAATGGAATAAAGATAGAGTTATTGCAAAAACAATAATTTAAACGGAAAGTATTCAGTTTTTTATCGAAATATATTCTTTCTAACTGTTCCTTAAACTTTGTTAATAAGGTAGAAGAATACATGAAATAAATGAATGTTTAAGCAACAGTTAGAAGAATATCATTAAATATTGAATAGTTAAAGCTAATGCATTTTAGTTTTCCATAGAATACAATTATCAGCGAATGTTTATAGACGTTATTGCAATATTCAATGAATTATAATTCATTGAAAGTTCTACAATGTAATTTTTTTAATATTTCAGAGTATATCTCGAACGTCTTGGTATTTTAACACTGAATAGTTAGAGAACTTTGAAAATGTGGCATTTTTTTCCCCTTTACTTAACTGATAGCTAAAAATGACTTTAGCTTAATAGGGTCCTATTTTCTTAAAAATTAAGTAGATGTAAGTAAATATTCATCTGCAGAATACGCAACAGAAACGATGTTTTGAAAGGTAGGAATTTATTTTTTCTGATAATAAACAAGATAAAAAACATATTAACATGGGAAAATTCTAAAATTTCAAGATATTAATAAATGGAATTAAAAAAAATCAAATGAATATACTTGGTCCTATGATGTAATTTTACTCTTGACTGTTGTCAAGTTAATAGTAGGATTAGTTTTAGATTTTGAAATGGGAAAATACTATAAAAAGTAAGCCATGAAACGAAATTATGAAGCATTTATGTTTTGTCGGAATAACTATGTGAGTAAAATATAATTTAATAATATGCAACAGCATCAACAGGCATTTCTTGGAACTCCTAATATGATCGATTGGAAATTGTTCATCATACTTTCTTCATTTAGTTTATGAAAAGCATAATATATTGGTAAACTTGATCTTAACACACTTCTCCATTGAAATCAATAAAATAAGAAAAGTAACTAGTATTAATTGCATCTAACCATTAAAAAAATATTGCAGAAATATTTTAATTTGTTTACAAGAAAATTTCTTTTATCTATGTTAACTTTACATTTATGAAATAAAACGTTTTACTAGAAATATTTTTCCAAGAATAGCTCTCTAGTTGTTGTTAGAATTATAATTTTTTTCTACAGAAATATTTTAGAATAGTTATTGCTCTAAGAATTAAAAAAAATATATTTAACTACCATTGAACGAGTAATATTAAAACTGGTGTCAAATTTAGTAACGAAAAACTAATGAAATTATGAATTTCTCTAAAATATAATTTGAGAATGTTTTTTTTAATTTAATTTTTGTAGACTCCTCACTATTCATTGTAACTCTGAAATTCCTGTCTTTATTAAAATTACATTTTATTTATCGCGATATTTGAAGTCATGCAACAGAATGAATTCTTCCCTGAACATACAAATGAGGAAAACCCAAAACTTAATCAAATTTAGACTTAAAATGTTGAAAGTATTACTTCCATCGATCAAAAAATACATGAATGGTATTTATTATAAAATCATTCATCAATTTAGCCTTTGTTTTAATATTAACGATTTTCCAATGATTCATAAAACTTATGGTGTATGAGATAATGAATAAGTTGAACACCGCTTTAAAATCAAAACAAAGTCTTTTATTTCATATCGCCATGAGGAAATGGGTACTGAAAGTTATTATCAACATTGGATTTTATATATGAACATATGCATATTACAATTACAACTAAGATACACTGCTACTGTTAATATACGAATATGAAAACGCCAGTTGGACTACTGGTGGATAATCAGTAAGATTCGAATCCGAGGCTCGAATTCGCAGATATCCACAAACTTAAGAATAGTCTTGCATGGAGAATAAACATTAAAATATTGAAATATCTATCTTAATTTTCAAAATAAATCGGTAACTTTTTCCCCTGGAAACTTGGCGATATGTTTCACTGTTGAAAAACTGTTGTTTGAATTTAGGCCTGCATATTTTTAAATATATGTTTATATACTATTAGGTGAAATACGAAATAAATACCAGGCAGTGAAACACGTACCATTTAAGAGAGATTAAGGAGATTTTAAAAGGGGGTAGTAAACATCAAAATGATTGAGTTTAATGTATTACGAGGTCAAATACGAAAGAACAATATTTTGAAGGGTTGCTTGAAGATCAAGTAATATCAAAATAAATATTCAAATTTTATTAAAAACAAATGCAACAATGCCACCAATAGCTATACGGAAATCTTTACACCATTTGGTTTCAATACGATATTCTAGCATTCCTACTCTGAGCCACATTTGCCTTGTTAGCTGCAAATAATCAGGTTTCATATAACGATATGGCCAGCTTTAATGCTTTAAATGCTTTAGGCAATACTCATAATTAAACATCCTATGAAAAGTAACCATCCATTTCTTTTATTATAATTTACAGCTTTATACACAAAATATATGCCAGAATTTTAGCTATATATTACCAGTTCCATTGTTTCTGAAATTGAAGATACGGAGCTGATATGATTAAAAAAATTATCCAGAATTTAAGAAAACAAAAAAGGAAAAAGAAAGGTGAAAAACATTAGGACATTTTTGAAATAAGTTTTTATAATTTAGAATGTGCGCATGAATTTTCTTAAAATGCATAAATAATATAAAAGAAACATATAATATTTTTAGTGTGTGAATACAGCAATGAAGGATGACATTAAATCGACTGCAAAAAAAAATAGAATTGACATGATTAGATTACTTTTGTGAAAGTTACAAAATTGAAGTCTGCAATACGAAACTTCTATATGATTAATCACAGGCTTATGTGTTTCAGAAAATTAAAACGAAAGAGAAATCGGGAAAACTAAGAATTGTATTAAAATTAATTAGCAATTTCTTAAAAATCATAATTGGAATACATGGATTTTTGATTATAAAACAAAAATTTCTGTAAACAAAAAAAAAAAAATCTTGAAAATTTTCTGGCATTTCTTATTTTTTCTTTTGTCATATTAATTAATGTTTATTAAATTTAGGTATCTCAAAAAAAGCTATCACTAAACGGTATGTTAATTGTTGGCTGAAATTTCAGAATACATTACATTTTAGTGCAGTTTGGAACTCCTTAATAAATGTGATAAGAACTTTTTTGAGCATCAATAGCACCAACATGTATAAAAGATAAGAAAATTGAGTTATTTTTTGGAATAAGTGTTTCATAAAGCAATTTACATATCACACATTTTGGCGTAGATGCATTTCCTTTTTGTATATTTACCTGCCTGCAATTTTAATAAAAGAAACAACTCTGAACAGTATTGAAAAGAAATAAAAATTAAAGGCGACGACAACAAATCAATATTACTAAGCCTCAGTTCGTTTTGTAATCATCTTCATTACTTTTACTGAAAATATTTTTTGTATATTATTAGCTTACATTCAATTTAAGCCAAAATTACATCGTTTTCTTGTTTCTATTTGACGTAATTTTCCCATGTTTTATGACCCATCATCATTTTGTTCTATTTTTATCAACTTCTTCCGACAGTGAGAAATTGTTTCGCTATTTTTTTTTTTTTTTGAAAATGGGCAAAGAACGCAAAAATAAATTAAAAAAAATAAAATAAATAAAGCATCTCATCAATTCAAGAAAAAAAAAATACCATTTTCAGATACGTTACAGATGCGTTATTATTGTGCACATGTGACATATTTGAGGTGAAATTTTTTAATATAAGTAAAATACAAACATTTTTCTGTTTTAGTTTCTTATTTACGTATTTACGTCTGTTATTATTCTGTTTTAATTTCTTATTAAGCATCAGAAGATAGAAACGCGAAAAATAATAAATGCATCAAACTGTCCAAAAACGAAATTCTCATAATCTATATAAATACGATTTTGAAGATGAAGGAGCTATACATAAGAAATCCATCAAATGTTGATATTTAAGTAAATAAAAGAATGGTAAAAATTCCTTATATTTCGATAATTAGGGGCTCATATGTGTCCTTGTCGAGTATTTCCCAGGACATTCATGAAAAGAATAACAGGTATTGGAAATGAAAATCCTTAATGGTGAAAGAAGTTTAAAGGGAAAATGACAAATCAATTTATGCATACTTCACTTTTCATTAAACTGATATAACTGTAAAAAGCATTTTCTTTTACTATATATATATATATATATATATATATATATATATATTCTTTCTTTTTATTAACTTTAGTATATTTAAATATTTTTTTAATATTGTAGTTATTGATTGTGCATTTTCGAAAATGTAAAGATATTCTCTTTTGACAGCGATCGATTTTAATTTTACTTGAACAAAGCATCTCAAGAAGGCACACTACAGAGTCCGCAAGGCATTTTATATGATACTCCCAATACATAAATGAGATATGCCAGTAAACTTCTATTGAAAGTTACATCTTTAACTAGCTATTGAAAATTGCATTCTCAAATAAGACGTTCATCTAATCGCATTCTCGTTACAGAAGTTTGCATCCTGTTATTTGAATAATGTTTAAAACTTTCAAAAGCTCAATATTTGAAAATATGTCAAAGCTCTCAACAGCATTTTCGTGAAATCCAAGATATTGATATGGAATTCAGAAGTAACTCTGCACTGTTAATTTCCAACTGAATATCAGCAAACCTACAATGTCTGAAAGTATTATTTTTATTTTGTATTTACATTCACAAGAACTTATTTTCGGTGATATATCGTAAAATAAAGTATATTCATGCAAATCTTGATAATAAATATAACTTTTTCATAAACCAATTAATTTTAAAATAATTATTATGAATAGTTATAGAAAGAATGTTAGATGTAACTGAAGTACATGGAATAGAAATCATCTTCTTTGGAAACTATTAGTATTCAGAAATCTTTTACAAATTTAAAGTAGTAGTGTGCTTTAAGAACTACTAACTGCATGTTTAATAAATCTCACTAAGACCAATTAACAACATGAAGCCATTAGATAAGATGGTAAAAGGGCATAATCTTTGTATGAAGTCTCACAAACTCTAATATTTTACACGTCAAACAGTCAAAAATAATATTCGATTCATTTCCTCCATACTTTAATAACAATGTAAAATAATCTTCATATCGGAAAATATTGAAAAATATTATACAAAATTTGTTGTAATTGAGCTTGTAATTCAACGAATTAATCTAGTAATTCTTTTTAAGACGGTTTATTTATACAGTTATTCAGATACATATAAAATTTCACAAATAAGAGGAATTTTTTTCTTGTATATTAAAAGATGAAACATAAATATGAGATGATAGGAATATGAAAATTAAATTGAACATTGACTTTTATTTCATTATCTCTGAAAGAAAGGAATTTTTTAATGACGCTGATATGTCAAATTTGGAAAGATTGCATTTCTTTAAAAAAAATGAATTTGGATGAATTTGTTTATTGCGCTGAAACATAAATTTCTTTCAGATAATTAACTTTTCTTTTTCAGATAAATTAAATTTTAAATGACGTTTAATTTGAAGGAAATAATCATTATTTTGGATTCCATCAATGAGAGATTAAAAGTTTTTAAATTTCTCTTAAATAAATATTTTTGATTTAAAAAAAAATCTGAATTTTTGTTTCTGCAATTTTGCACCAATATTTTTTATATATGTTGAAAATCATTTTATTGAGAGAAAGATAATTTTAATTCTAGGCACATTTTACATTGTTCTTAAAACAATTTTTTTCCTATTCATAAATATTTATAACGCAATTGCATATCACGATTCATTTATGCTTCCTTCTTTTTTTGTAACATTCTAAGTAATGAAATTAATTATACAAGAATAATTATTCAGTCTTAACAGAAAAGATGCTTGGATTTAAAAAGCATTGCTTATATTTTGGACAAGTTAATCATAATATTTTGTATGTATATTTATAAAATTTTAAAATTGCAAAATGAAGCATGTCTTGAAGCTTCTAGTTCCACAGAAACTATTCAACCTTAAGATCCATAGGAAGGGTAATGCTTTGAAATAATCGGCATGAATGAATTTAACATTGAATTGTAAAAGAATATTCCCCAAAAGATTATCTAAGTATAATTAGCATGAAAAATTACAAAGACCCTTGCTTGAAATCTCGATTTGAAGCAAGGATCATGCGGGTTTTTTCAAGCAAGCGGTTTAGAAATGGTTCCTTCGGAGAATATATATAGGGAATATCATTTTTGAAATATAAATTCACTCTTCTCTGTTCAGATAGAAAGATTTAGAATAAGAAAAAGAAAATAATCAAAAACATCAGAACGATAAGCAACTGAGGAAACTTATATAAAGAAAAGATTGGAGATTCTATGCTTATGATAATCTCAATATGAATACACTAATTTTTATGATGGAATTTATATAATTAAATAAACTCGATTATTTAGAATAATCATTGTAAAACTATTCGTGACTTAATTATGTTCATGAATGCTGAGCCTTAGTAATCAAAACAGAAACTAATTCAGGGCAAGTCACACTCGCAAACTTTAATGACATTGCGCAGTCCAGACGCTGAATTGTGATTCAAGGCAAGTCAGTTAGGGTGCACTCAACGCGTTAGTTCCTCCCATTTTTGAATGGACCTACTCACCAGCCGGAAAAATAAAGTTGTCTTTATTCATCCGATATGCCGTCAAACCAGCCGAGAATCCGATAGCTTATATGCTGCTGTCTCATCCCTGTGCACAAGATATCTTCGCCCAGCTTATTCACCATTTTGACATTCATCAATTTCTAAACAACTAATAAAAGATTCTGGTCAAAACTAAAACATATTTTCTTTTTTTTTTAAATGATAAAGAATGCAGTTCCCTGCAAAATAGAGAAGAAAAGAAATACTGAAAAAATGTGTTACCAGAAAGCATGAAGAGATATTTTTTATTGATATTTGCCTATCGTTATTTATTTTAATTGATTCATCAACATTGGTTATATTCACTGCAATTTTTTTAATTATGAATTATAAAGAATTTTTAATTATAAATGCAACTTCGGAAAGTATTTATTCATGGATTAAGTTTTTAGTTTTGCATTTTTAGATGAGGTTTTTTTCTTAAAATACCCAGATAATATTTCTTTAAAAATAAATACTGTTTCCTTAAAAGGTATGAATTGCCAAAAAATTAAGACAATAAGTCTTTTCTATACGATTTGTATAACGGACCATATTCTTACCAAAATTAAATATTATAAGTGTAATGGTAGAAAGAAATTATGATATATACAATATTTAGGAAAAGTTAATTGTTTAGGTTACATTTTTCCTATTGCTTGTAAGTCAAATTTAAGACTGTTCAGAACACTTATCAAAATCGCAGATACATCCTTTAGATTTTACAAACCGGAAAGCACAATAAAAAACTAGAATTGTTGGCTAAACGACAACATCTGATTCCTTTTGATCACATTTGCTTAATTTTAATTACATTAACTTCTGAGAAACGACACACATGAAGAGCTGGAAGCTGTTGACTTTTAATAATATAATGCTATCTTGCATACATAAACATTCTTAAAATAGCCACAACCATGCTGCTAACCACATATTTCTAATTTAGAATTAATCTTTACAGGGCTTTAAATATAGAAGAGCACTTAGAAATACATTAAGGGGACATTTGTCGGTGTCTTTAAAACAGGAAACATCAAGGGCCATTGAAAAGATTAGACTTTAAGGATAGTTGTGCAACTCAAATAGTCTATCGCTTTTGGAAGTAATCACTTAGGCTTTCAATGAACCAACTGCAACATGTTTACTATCTTTATATAGACTATCTATTGTTTTATACAATGTTAATGGATTTAGACACAAATGCATTAGTACTTTACATGGAAGATTGATTAACTCTTTACTTACGGTTCTTGTAAATGTTGCATCAGTGGAAGATTTTCCTCTGAATACAAGCCATTAAATTAAAAGGATTTCATGGCCCTTCGTATAACTAATTTATCCACAGCCTAAAAATTCTATATATTTATTTAGGACATATTGAATGAAAGGCGGGCTGAGAGAATCTTTAAAAGACTTTTAGCTGGGAAACCTGTAATAACTTTAAATTTGAGCAGCAGCAGTAAAAAAAAAAAAAAAAAAAAAAAAAAAGAAGGGGAAAAAAAAGAAAAGAAAAAAAAAATTGTATATATTTTAGATAATTTCAGTTCTTAAAGGATAATTTTTTTAAAAAAGATTAAATACTACTCAATATTTCCCCTTATTATGCTGACTATAAAATTATTTTGCCAGTTTGAAAGAGTAATTCTTTTTTATTTTTCGTATATAGCCAAATATGACAGTATGCACGTAAGGAGGCATCAGGTTCTTCATATGAATATTTTCTCAGTAAATAACGTTTAATACAAATGAACATTCAAATGAATTAATGATTTCATGACACATATTTAAAAGAACTATTAAGCAGAATTAAAACTTAAAAAATATAATGTTATGGATAAAATATAATAAATGTTTGGTTTCTTATCAGAATTGGATTATAGATTTTATTAAATTCATTAGTCTAAATAAAGATTCCTTATAATTTGTTTGATGAAGAAGATTACTCCTCACATGTAAAAAAAAGATTATTTTCAAAATTTTACTTTTTCTTAAAATATAGGGTTTTATTTGTTCCACATTTTTTTTTCACTGACGTATTTATCTAATAATTTGAAATCAATAACAAATGCATTTCCATACTAAAAATAAAGGTCAATATTTTTTGTTCCAAAGTCAAAGAAATTAATTTGAAATAACTTAAGAAAATATTAGCAACTTAATTCGTGATATGAATTTTAAGAATTTGTAAATATTATCTAGAAATAAGTTACCGTTATTTAGAAATGGTGTTTCCATTTTTATAGTTAAGAAAATAAAGTAAATTTCTCCGGCTATTATTATGAATTTCTGAGATTCTGGCAAAATGTCGTTTCTAGTCTTAAGCATAAACGACATATGTTTAGTTTAGTTCGTTTATGTTTATTGTAAATTGTATCAATAAGATGCAAAATTTTATTAATTCTCAAATTATCATATTATTAAAATCCAATTGTTTGTTTAAAAACATACGTTGCATTTTATCAGAAAATAAAGTAATTTCTTAAGTTATTTTTCATGCAACATTTTATTTTCTTGAAAAGAAAGCATCAAAATCCTTATGCTTATTACTTAATTGTCTAAATTGTTTCATGATTATAGAATAAAAAAATGAAGACTTTAATTTCCATTTTTTTATAATCCGCAACATGAAAGCAATAATAATAATAATGATGATAAATAAACTATAAATATTCAATTCAATGCTTAATTCTGATTGGCAAAAATGCAATTGAAATGAAAATCACTGTACTGTATATTGAAACCATACCTGGGGTAAGTAATGTACTTGTTGTTGCACTTTTTATTAATATCCCTTAAAACATTTAATGATTGAGTACATTTTTTGTATTAAAATGCAAAAATATACATTTTATTTTGATGTATTATCTTTGAAAATAGAACAAAGCATAATATTAAAAAAAAAGTCTAGCTAGCTAATTTTCATTTGATTCTTAAAAATATTTACTTTTTATTATTTTTTTTTATTTAAAGATAATATCAGTTAATTAATTTCAAATGATGTGATTGGTAAAAAATTACATATAATAGCTTTCACCATGAAACATGAAACTTATAATATAAATAAAAATAAAAATAAAGTAAAAAACTGATATTAGGAATAATCTTTTCAATGAACTTAAGAAATGAATTAGAATTATTCTAAAATATATCCCCGAAATTATTAATTAATGTTATTTATGTATATGTGCATATCAAGCTTCAAAATCTATTTTCACTTAAGTTTCAATAAAGCAAAATTTAATATCTCAAATTCTTAATAACATCTGAGGAAATCCATTAAATACTAGTAGATGAATTATACTAACTTGTAATCACAAGTTGTTAAAAAAATCCGCTAGAGAAAAAAACTTTTCATATAAATTAAATTGAAAAATATTAAAGAATACGTTTTGACTTCAAATTATGCTTATAATACATAAACCAATCAATTGAAGAAACGGGTATAATGGATATTCCATATATTCATGGATTTGATACTTTTATAAAATATTTACGTAACTAAATTGTTTAGATGAGAAATTCAATCCAACTACTCTTCAAACAAGGTTTCTCCATTCCGAAAAACACCTCGAGTTTGATTCAAAATGATAAATATAGACATCGATAAATATGTCCAGTTTCAAGCTCTTTTATCAATAGAGAAATTCACATGAAATATAGGACTTTATATGTTAACAGCAATGGTTTGTTTCTTGAATCATTTTTCATCTAAAAAAACTCAAGCAAGAATCTTTTCGATGTTATTCTGAGAACTCAATTTCCGATCCAGTAATTTAACTGGAAAAAGCAATATATGTTCTATTTTTAAGTTCTAGGCAAGAAATATTTCATGTCACAAGTGCGTAAGAGATATAATCGGTTCGATGACAAAGTCGAAGAAAAGGTATTTCTGCGGAAATGCAGCAGAACCCAAATATTGTAGAATGGATCTCTATAGAACTCTAAATCTTCATAGGAAATTGTATTTCTTGAAATCCCTATTGAAAAAGAAAGAATCGCGGGTGATAGTAACTCGAGATTTTTATTTCCGGAATACTTTCGATGCCGCAGACAAATCGAACCGATTTGTGATAGTATATTACTTTCAAATACAATTGCTAATAGTAATCATGCAAATAAGTTCAATTTCTATTGAAAAGAGCCTTACTGTTTTCTACCGAAGAGCATTCAAATGATGTCTTGTAAAAGGGGAACGAGATATGCATTTAAGTTCGATAAATCGCTCAGAAATCTTCGAATTCACTTACAGAAAATTCTAAAGATCTGAGTGGCACTAGTTTCAAAAGCAGAGATTACTGAAAATAGCGAGACTTTTCTTATAAAATTGAATTCTGAACACAAGATAGAAAGTTTGACTTCAGATTTTCAATCAGAAATAAATTAACATTCTAAATTTATGTCAGCATTTTCTATGCCTCTTGACTGACAAAACTTTATTTCAAATAAATGACAGATATGGGTATATTTTTTTCTTTGAAACTGAAAACTGTGACTTCTAAAATAAAATTTATGAAATTAAATAAGAAAATAATTTGAAATTTGTCTACAAAAATTATACCATTTTATTACCATATCTGATTAAATATAATGCTAATCGTTTAAATCATTATATATATATATATATATATATATATATATATATAATGTGTGTGTGTGTGGTCTATAGTCGGTATATCCTATCACAATTGTGATAGGACAGACCGACAGATATTTTGTTGTCATCGTGTTAGGTTATATTCGGACAGTCAGTCAGACAAACTTCAATCAATTTATTTCAAAATTTGATAAAAATCTACAATTTTTATGTAAAGACCATTCATTGAATTTCATACGTCCAAATCAAAGACATTTTAAGTTATCTTGTTCACAGACAGACAGACAGACATAGTTCCAAAAGTACGGAAATTCGAATTATTTCGAATTCAGGAAGGTTGGTAATTTGCGAATTCTTTAAACTCTCGAGTTCGATATTTTCACTATAATTACAATACTTTCTCTTGTATGCTTCGCATACATAAGAGTAAGAAAGTTGATAGACCTGATACAGAAGCGCTTTTGATGTTATGCCAAATGGAGGAGGCTGCCAGTTCTTTATTAAAAATAGACCGACCATTATCATGGGGAAAAGATAGGCTAGGCAGGTCATGCGTAATCATTTTTAAATAATTAAATTATAAACATTAATATATAAAAAATTTATATATTAATTTAATTTAATATAATATAAAAAATTAAAATTTTAATTTAATTTTTTTAAAAATGTGTATGGACTGTACACCGAATTCAATTTTTCTATAAATACAAATATGATTTCAAAAATATTTTTATCGTATTGAGGGTTATTTTAAAGCTATGATGCTTATTAAAGTATAGAAGTCAAATCTTGAATTGAAGTCTTTTGAAGTCAAACATTGTATTGATGATTCTGATATTTTCTCTTGAGTAATTTCATTGCCGAGCAATAGGAATGATTATATACTTTTCATTCATGCGCATTTTATTTATGTTGGTAATTTTTTCAAAGTTGTTGGAAAATATTTGATTAACAACTTTCAAAGGCGTCTATTGAAATCGGAATAGAAGTTAACTGCATTTAAAAATCATTCTCTATTCAGATAGATGATACGATAAACTCTTTAATAAACAATATTTCATTGTGCACAAAGACTCTAGAAGATTAGTAAGTAATATACAGATATACTAGAATGAAAGTGAACTAGGTAAAGGTTTGAAATTAATCAAATGATAATAGTTTAATGTAAATGATTATAGTTACAAGTGTTCAATTTCCTTTTCATTTGAAGACTACTCAACTTAACAATTGCGAGTAAAAGGGGAACTTCGGGGATATTGAATCAAATTTACTTTCTTTGTCTCTACTTTTAATGTCATTATCAAGTAATCGGATACCAAGAAGTAATGATGAGTGAAATCTCAGAAATCGATTTAATACTTTCTAAGACATCTGGCGATGGTAATTCATAATAGGCAATTTCCTTTGGGTGTAATTAAAGTGGAAATTGGAATAATAGTTAAAGAAGTCGTAAAAATACTTTCAACTCATACTGTCTTTTCAAATCGAATAGTTACTTAAAATAAAACAATATGGAAGTTATAGTCAAGAGCTTGAATTGATCGTCAAATACATAAATGAGTATTACAAAAGAGGAGGAACAAGGTAATGAAATAGGTTTCATACAAGAAATAGCTTTGAGAAATACCAAGAACCGCATTTAAATTTATTATTGCTTTCTAAATTTTATTTAAAAATATTTTAGTAAATTGTTTGATTTGATGAATGTGAAAAAAATACAACCTCTCAAAAAGAGTAATTTTAAAAGAGACAAATCATTTAACGGCCAGTCTCTTATATAGGATAAGATTACGATTTAAATAAGGTTATTAAAATCAATCTACTTATGAGTGCCTTCATACATTATTCTTTTAATGATAATTAAGTTACAAAATAATACAAAAAGTGATTACGTGAAATGTTTATTTTTTAAGAAACTTAAACGGTTTTAATTAAAAACTGGTTAATAAGAACAAAGGTAGATGCAACAATTTAAATCTTTTATTGAATATTATTGTAAAAAAATGCATTATGTATATTAAAAACAATTTATATATTGATTGTCATTTCCTATCATATTTTCAAAAGATAATATTTTAGAGACTCAGATTGAACTTTTTCTTTATTTTATTTATTTTTACAAGGTGTGAGATTAATTTTATTATTTGTCTTTGAAATCATGTCTATGAAACGAATGTAATTTCTATTTAATGTTGTTTAATGAAATATACTTTTTATTGCCAAAAATTTTGAAAATAAAAGTGTAAGTTACAATATTTTTTTTAATAAATTTGGATATCTAGAAAAGAAATTATCTCTTAACATTACTGAAGTGTGCATGTAACATTTGTTTTAATTTTCAAAATAGCGAGGTATCTCGAATTCACTTTAACGTAATTATATTTGTGAACGATTGTTAACACGATATTAAATGATAGCGTCTTCACATCATGCTACTATAAATAAGTAAAATTAATGTTTCATAGCTCAGATATAGTTTATGATTCGGACTTAGAAGCATGATTTGGAGGAAACGGTTGAATTTCATTTGAAAATTCAGTTATATGGAAACGAAAAGTAACATGGATTTCTATTGGCATACAAGCTTTCGTATTTTTACATAAATTAATGCAATTCAAATCATTATATTATTTTCCTAATCAATAACAAACAACATGGCTTGCAACAAAAAATGCAGCCAATTTTATTTTGCATCTAATAAACTACACCCCATTCATGCCTTTTTATAAAATTGTGCATCCGAACACTGAAAAATCTACTACTTTTTGAAAAGATAATTTCTAAGTAAATTGCAAAAGGGATATTTGCGTTATCAAGCATAAAAATGTCCAGTTTTGGTTTCTACAAGAAAAACTGTGTATGATGCTAACAGAATTTAGCCATCACAAATAGAATACATTTTTACTGCTAGGAGTGAAATATTAAAAAAGCACAAATTACTGACAGTTTAAATCAAATTATGAAAAAAAAAAAAAAAATCAAAATTCAGCAATCGAAAAAAAGTAAATATTTTAAACCTATTTTCCAGCTAAACATATGGTAAAAGAATCGATAACACAAATACGATTCGTAGAATCACACGGAAATAATTTTATTGAAAAAATAAACTATATTTTATGTTCTTACTCATACGTTACACTGTGTATCAAATATATTACGTACATTTTTTACTCAATGGGGGATACGTTTGCTCGATTCAATGACAAAAGATTCAAGTTTTTCTTTTGTTGCACTGCTTCATATTTGCATAAAATTGTCGTGCCAATAAGTCCCAGACATTTTAGATTGGTGTAAACCCTGTAATTTTGTCGACGTTCACATTACTTTGATGTTTTTATCAAGAAACATGTTCCTTATAATTCCTACAGAATGTGTTGCTAAGTAATTTTGTAGAAAATTCCATTCCTAGGAGGCTATTATTGGACCAAAGAATGGGAAACTGCCATAGGGCACATATTTATGTAAAACATCCTATTTATTTTTTCTTTGATGACTTTGTCAGCTATTTGTTCTTCAGTCTATAGCTTCTCAAATCATTACTTCTAGTTCGAAGGCCATGCTTCAAATGCTATTTGCCTTATCTAATGATGGACGTAAAAATAACATCCTAGCTATCAAGGTAATATTTTCTTTTCTTATGTTTTGTTTTAGTCCTGAATTTCTGTCGTGCATTTTAAGCAATCTATTATTTCTTTTCGAGCCTTTCGGTCTTATTCATTGAAGCACTGATGCTATGCAGTTTATTCAAGTTTGCACTTGCAATTTTCTTAGGCGAGGTAAATTTAAAATTAAAAGAAAAAAAACGTACCTAGAAGGAATTTCACTTTTTAAAAAGCATTGTTTTATTCCATTGTACTTTAAAATTACAACATGAACCGGAATTCACATATGCCACATTTTTTTTTGTATCATAATTGTATTGTCTCCAATTTTATTCTCATTTTCATGAGGAAATGGAAAATCATGAAACTTTATTTTTGAATCTAAACTTTTTTTATATATATCTTAACGATAATATAAAAAAACTTTATATTCCCGAAATTTTAAAATTATGCATTCCTGAACAATTAGGAACCAAATACTATTCTAAGGATTGGAATCAAATTTTTATCTGGATCTGAATAATTTAGGATCCTCGGCTGAACCAACTGTAACAGTCACAAAGCAAACATTAATTTGGAGAATTATTTTCCTTCGCTACTTTACAAAAGCAAAAATATATCAAATTACTAGTTTATGCCTCAGTCAGTATAGCATAACTACTCAATTGATGAATCCTTATCAGTACACAGGTTTGTTTATAGTTGTAAGAATGGTTTTAGTATATATATATATATATATATATATATATAATTTACAATTCATATTTTTGTCAAGAGTTTGAAGAAGTCGCATAATTTTTCCTTTAAGAGATTGTAGATTGAAAAGAAAACAGTTTTATCATCTTGAATCTTGAAAGAACTCCACTAACACCTTCTTCTCTAAACCAACGAAATCTTCAAATTGCGATTCTCTTAAAGAACTGTTGACGACATTCATTTCCGGCTTTCGTGTCCCTCGAGTCACACAGGTAAAGTTTTATTATGAGTGATTACCTTGAGTTTTTGTGTCTTACCGCATCAGAAACTGAATTCTTTGTTTCTCTATTTTTTCGAATGTCGATTTCTGCAACTGCTTTATCCCTCAACTTTAAAGGGATTATATATATATATATATATCGATATATATTCTCATTTTCATTATATATATTATATATATATATATATATATATATATATATATATATATATATAGAGAGAGAGAGAGAGAGAGAGAGAGAGATAATTTCGTGGAAAATCTGAAATGAATTTTGTTTAAATGCATGAAAAGTAAACAATTATAGCTATTTAGAAAAAAAAACAGTTATTGAATCAGAATATTAATGCTTGATTACTAATAAAATGATACTTATTAAAATAATAATTTCACTTGAGGTCGATTCAAAGTGTAAAAGATATATATGGAATATCGTAATTATATTGTCTCTTACAAAGGAAAGCCCTTAATTTGGAATCACTTTAAATGTTCAGGATAAATATCAAAATTACTCATGAGCACAAAAATAGCTTGGCCAAGAATAATCTGATGCTATTTTAATTTAAAAGAATGTTTGTAGATTTTATTTTGATTCTTTACTTCACAAGTTATTTTCGCAACACTTCAATGATGGCATTTTAAAAGGCAGGCCAGGTAACCAAACACGCCACACATATCAATGAGATTTCTAGATACGGCGATTCAGTGAAGACAAAGAAGTGTCCCCTCTGGGAAATGATACACAAAGAACCATTGAAATGCGTCTCTGGTTCTTCAGATCGAAGAAGGCAGTTCTTGAATTCCAAAAATAACTAAGAAATACTATCAAAGGCAAAGGTAATAACTTGTCACATTGTTCTTTTCACCATCTAACTTCGTAAAATCGAATAGGCATCCTTTCACAAATAATAAAAAAAATAATAATAATATGATCACATTTTATTGTGTATTTGCAAATTATATATTTTATTAATTGTATATTGCTATGTAATTGTATTTTAATAGCTATCAGATCATATGCTTCCTGTGGACTTTCAAATAAACTGGAGGAATATCTAATAAAAACTCATCTTAGAAGATGTTTTCAAAATGTTTTCTAGCAAGTTCCGCTTCGGTAATTTATTTAACATGCATTTATAAAAACGTTTATTATACAGGAATAAATATTAAAATTTTAAATATATAATGATATAGAAACACTTAAGGCAATAAACGAATACAATTGAAATAAATAGTTTATAATATTTAAAAATGAGAAATTTGTAACATCACATTAAAATAATACCATATGAATATCATATAAATAATAAAATTTAGGCAAGATTAAAGAATACATAGTAATCTAAAGAAACAATATGCCTTCACATTTAAATTATTAACATATGCATGATGTTTTTTAATAACCTGTCTCTCACATAAACATAAAAACGGCAACAGCTAATGTCAGAAAAGTAGAATTCGGGAATTGCAAAAATCCTTTGAGTGGCAGCAGTATACTATTTATAATGTTAATTCATGAGAAAGTTAGCCATATTTATATTAAAAGCGATACCCGTTACAGAAAAAGCCGTATATGAAGTTGTAGAGTATCATAGAAATTTAGTTGCAGAGTATCATAGACATAAAGTAGTAGACATTTTGCATACACCAGTGCCAAGAACGTAACCTGGTTTCGATTGACCTTGATTTCCAGAAAAATGACGACAGGAAATGTAGAAAAAAATAACTCTAATCTATCTTTTGATTCGTTTACCTACTTGAATAAGAGATTTCTGCCATCTGCAATATATATTTGGGATCTGGACTACAATTCCCTTCGCATTTATACAACATGGCAGGTGAATACTTGCATAATCCTGACTAACACGAATTGAATAGCATGCCATCTGTTAGAAGAGATGTATTCACCTGCTGTATCATGTATCTCCAAAGGAAAAAGTCCAATGGAGTTAAGTTTGGTAAAATTTTGAAACAAATTAAGCTAGTCCCATAATAAATGATTGTTGCCGGAATGTCATCATTAGTTTCAGCTTTATATTTGATGACCTACTGCAATGGATATTTTCATGTTGGAACCATAGATTCCGGAGTGAAAAAAATTACAGTTTCTGTATAAAAAAGAAGATCACATTTTACAGATGCTCCGAGTACTAAGCTCCCGTTAATTTGCCTCTGAAAAATACAGAAATGACCAGGTTGTTATTAAGAATTCTTGTCAGGTATTAATTGACTAGAGTATATGATATCGAACTTTTTATTAAATTCTTCATGAATTAAAAACATCCGACAATTTACATTCTTCCAAAATTTATCCATGACTTCGGGTTTTAATGTAAATCTCCGTAACAATTTTTATTTCCAAAGGTGTTTTGAAGATTTCATCAAACCGCCATTAAAAAATGATGAACTGCATTTCAAAATTTATTGATTATTTTGGAAAGTCTGAATTGGTTCATAAATAACTATAGTCTTTATTAGATCAATAAATATACAGTCTTTCTCTATTTTAAAACTGTAATGAATGAAAAATTATAGATTAAATTACTATTATTACCTAAAGCTTAAATTATCTTTCAAGATATGTTACTTTATTTTTCAAAGAGGTAAATGATAGAAATTCACATAAACAGAAAAAAAGTCAGTTTACATTACAAGTAAATTTACCAGAATGATTTTTATTCCTTGAAAAGAGATTTTTAACTATTTTAAAAACGAATAGCGTCAATTGAAAGGCAAAAGTTTAAAGGATAAAAGAAATGCAAATGCCGAACTGGAAGAATTGCTAAAACTGTCCGAAAAATGGATAAAGAACTATTTCCCTTTCTTTTGCAGTGTAACATCAATCTCCTCTAACATCTTCATTGGAATATTACAACTCAATAAAAGAAAGAAAGGATGTAGAAATGACATAGAAGGAACGTTAACATTCCTCAAATGTGCTCCCCACCCCTTTGAAGTCCGCATTTTCTGTGGTTAATACAAACATCGCTTCAGGTTCCCAGCTAACAAAACAGAATAGCTATTATCGGGTGCGTCTGTCAGCTCATCGGTCAACAAAAAAAAGACGTGAAATCTTAAAACAGAAATGCACAAAGGGAGGCAGTTTTTCTTCTGCATTTTGAAAGGAGGCCCAGAAAATCTCGAGGCACAAAATAATAGGAGAAAGGACGTAAGTTGATATTAACTAGCTCCACAATCAAGAGAAAGAAAGCTGGTTGTAGCATTATTAAGAATAGAGAAGTATGAAAAGATGGAAAATTTTTAATTAAACTTCCAATACTCTTCTGTCTGTTTTCTCGATAGGAATTTTCTCTCACACAAAGCGACCGTAACTGCTTTTCTCCTGAACAATCGACAGGCGCTTCACTAATCGACAGCTTTTACTTTTCTGAGAGATCAGGCTCTGCTGTATCGTGTGTTTGTACAGTCTCATTGTTGTCTCTCAACGGTATAATGAAGTCGTATCGCAAGATTTGGACTTTTCTGAGAAATTTTGACTTGATATATTAATTAATCTCATTAACATTTTCTCTTAATATTAATTAAATAATAATGAAATGGCCATTGATTGCCTTGGAAATAAAAAAAGGCATGAAGAAAGAGGATGCCTGAAGGAAATAAAGAAAATAATAACTAAAATGGGGTTTATATTTTGTTTGAAGGACTACGATCTTCATGGGATATAATTATGAATTGACAATATATAAGATGCAATCAAACAGGAAAAATATCAAATAGTTTTATAAATATTTTTTGATGAAGAACGGATAGCACATTTAGTACTTTTTTGTGCAAAGAGTAATCAGATGAAAATATTACTTTTATGTAAAACTGTATTTAAATAGCGTTATAAATAATATTGATGTCATCAGGCTTTCTCATATTTAATTATTCAAAAATTAAATCTTGAATTATTTTCTTCAATTAATAGTTAATAATATAAAGTTTAAAATGCCTTATTACAATTAAAAATTCTGATTTTAAAATATGATTTTTTTTAATTATTTGCTTTTGAGAAATGTCAGTATATTGTAAAGGATTTCATTTTGTTTAATAATGCGATCAATTGCATCGATAATAGTAACATATGCAGCATTGCATTCTTGATATTATACGACATTTAGTAATGTACGAAAAACAGAGAAAAACATTAAGGAAGAATTTTAAATGTGTAAAATAGTATCATTTTAAAGATAATACAATACTTTGCAGATATATAGGCAATAAAGAATAATACTTACCGGAAATCGAAATAATCTGCTAAAGTGCTTTTTACAGAGATGAAGTTGAGAATTTTTGCCAACTTCATTGTACAATATTAATATAAATCGTTTAGAAAGTATTTCAACTTATCTCTAGGAATAAGTTTCACAAAAAGAAAACCATTATCGTAAATCCTCAATTATTTTTATAATAATACATAACAAGCTTATTGTAAAAAGTGTGAACATTTCTAACATTAGCAATAATTCAATACTTAAGCAGTAAATTTTATATTCTTTAGGTATCTTTATGATAACTGAGCACATTTCTGAAATTCACTAAAGTAGCAATAAAAACTTTTCTTTTTCTTGCACTGACCAAAGATAAAAATGGATTGGGGGTATAAAATGATAAGCAGAAAACACAATTTCTTTAGAGAATTTTTCGTATCTTTAGATTTTTCTTCAAAGATCTTATAAGTTTCTTATCAGATATGTTATTTATCATTTTAAAAGCAAACTTGTATTTATATTTTAAATGTATTTATTATTTCATTCGATTATCTAAATAACTTAAAACTACACGAATGCTTACATATTACTTAAAAAGCCCTAAAATCATGAATAAATAATGATATGAATTTATAACTCCATTCAAAGATTCACAGGTAAGTGCTTGCAAAACATACCGAAAGTATAGATATACCTTTAAATATCGAAACGACTCAGAAACTAAAACATTTAACAAAAGGAAACAATTGCTGATGTGCTAAAAATTCCCATATAAATACAAAGTCAATCATTACATATATCGATATATTAATTATAATTCCTTAAATGCTCATATCATGAGTTCACTTTGTTAACTATGTCACAAAACGTTTTATCAGCTTTATACTATCTTATGATGAGCATTTTAAAAAATTTTCTAGTGAGAAATTATTATATTAGATATCATGAAGAAAATGCATTAATGAATGTTTGAATGCTCAATTAATATAATGGAAACGCAGTTTTTGAATTATTCCATGCTGCTAATTGTTATATAAGGCTCAATTAATATAATGGAAACACAGTTTTTGAATTATTCCATGCTACTAATTGTTATATATATATATATATATATTCATTTGCCAGCAATTTTATGGTTTTTGATTAAATTTTTGATTTTTGTGTCAGTTCTCACCCAGTTGCTCAATGAATAAATAGACGATCGTATGGAAGCAGCTTTTGAGATGATATTGAAGTGTCGAATGTTTTATAATAAACGATAAAAAAGGCATTTGAAATATCCATATATTTATTAATAAACAGACCATGATATGAATAGATTTTATTAACCATATTTGAAACAACAGATTAGTAAGAATCTTTGAAACTGAAGTGTTAGTATCTTGCTTACTTTGTCAATTATTTTTTTTCGAGATCATTTCATAGTCAGAAGTTGTTGATTGGAAAAGAAATTTGACATCTGTTCAAAAATACTAAAAAATGTATCTCTCAAATGCTACCAAGCCGAAATTTCTAAAATTTGGTCAAGAAATAAAGAAATTCTAACACATTATTTTAAAATTCAGAAAAAGTGTCAACTTAAAGAATTCTGCAATTTTTTATGAAAGATAATTATTCTTGAAAATTAAATTTGGACAATATAGAATGTAAAGCATCATAAAATATTGATTCAGGTTCAAAATCCAAAATACTGTAATAAAATTTACCATTTTTTTAAAAATAAATCTCTTCTAAATATTATTGTAATCAATTATCTAAAGTTATTTAACATTTAGTTACATTCATATTTATTCAAAAGATTTATCTAAGAGTATCTATCTTGTATAATTATTTTTGAAAATTAACTTTGAACAGAAATTGCATAAAATGCATAAAACATTGCAAAATATGCATAAAACAATTTCTCATAAAAATAAAATTGCTATAAATTTTTGAAGCAAGTCCTTTTCAGTGTGTTGATATGACTGAAACAACCAAATTCTAAACTGTTTTACTAATTATTGAATAATTATAGTGAAATATCTAACTAAATCATTAATTCCTTTCTTTTGAATTTGTTTTGAGATAATGCTGTAAAATATATGATGGTTTCCTATAGGGCTAAAATCTATCGCAGAGCCTGTTTTCTGTACAGAAAATGAAAATGTAAACAATTTTAGATATATGAATACATTAATGTCTTTATATTTTCAAATTTATTGTGGATTCTCAAAAAATTACTGTTTGAAAGAGCTTCTGCATATTTGTTTGTTTTGAAACAATGATATATAAAACAAGTTTGTCCGACATTTGTTTCTTTTTTGAAACATGTTGCAAAAGCTTTGATTTGGTTCGCTTTAAAATAATACATCATAACACAGAGTATTTGTTTTATATGAAAAAATTCCTTAAATTGATTTTATGTTGTTTTTTTTTAGATTATCAAAAAAAATCCCTTATTACATACTCAGTTGTTTGCACGAAATTCAATATTCTGTTTCTTCCTTTGCACGAGCAGGCACTTTATAATTTGCATAAACTATTCCAGTAAAGTAGAACATCCATATTTGGAGCCTTTTTCGGATGTCTTCTACTTTTTTCAAGGTGCATTAGCATGTTTTAAGATACAAGTTTAACTGCAGACTAAAACGGAAATATATCAAATAAGCCGTCATCTGCAAATATGAAAGCTTCGAAAGGTTAAAATAGTGTCAAAACTGCCTCAATTTAGTTTTAACATTTTACTCTTAAAAAATTTACATAGTTTACAAATAGAGAGGAAAAATAGTTCACTGAGATATTTCTAGAGCATTAAAAAATATTTAGAGAAAAATACAGCTCAGTTACATCGATAATGATTTTCAAGTCACAGTAATGTCTTATGTACAATAAATCACATTAAAGATTTCACAATAGAGAAAATAATAATGAGACTATATTCCAAAAAAGTATTTTAACTATATATTATCTTGTTTAAGGACAGTTTTTCTGAAGACTATTTGTAAAAAAAATAAAATGTGACCCGGCATTTAATGTATCAAACCATCCATTTTAGAAGAAAATATTCTTTTTCTGCTATGTACTTTTATTTCGTAGCAGGTCTTCAGTTCAATTGCAATATTCTAATATGTCAAAAAATGAGTGCATGCACGGAAAATTCAAGCCTAATAATCAATTTTACTACATGTGCACGATCGTATGTTCCTTTCCTCTAAATCTTTCTCAGAAAATCAAACTACCCATAGCTTTTCACATTTGATAAATTTAACAGATTTTTGCTCAACGAACTGCATTCCAAATGACCTTGAAGCAGATTCTTGACTACGAAATTGGAAAAGATCCGCTATAAACGCGGGTGGTTTTGATGTCTATTTCACTCTTCGGGGTCGTACGTCCTTCTGCTGTTGTCAAATAGACAGTTGTACGAAAGCAGGAAGTGTTTAATATACTCAAAGTTACGATGTTTATTCCCAAATACTTTTCTTGAAGTTTCAAAACTGGACACTAATTTTACTAAAGTTATGATTCCGTCAGGATAGAGAGGGTAGAAGTATAAGAAAATGCCTTATGCAGATTATCGGTCCCCTTTGCGGTACAATAATGGTTTTGTGGTTGATTAACGCCCTCGACACCAATGATGAGATACAGCAAATTGTGAGGATTTCAAGCATCATAATTGTGTCTTTTTTTGATTATCATCACCTGTATTATTATCTGAAGCTGTCTGGCCAGTCAGTTTTTAAGGGAATGGGAACGTATTAAGAGAATGGGTATTCTCAAAGTTAAATTAATCAATGGAAATAGCAAGAGCTAGAATTCTCTGTTCAATATAATCCTTGCATTATTTCAAACCACGACATGCAAATGAAATGCTTATAAATGAATCAATTATATACATCCTTCCCCTGAAGCCCTCATTACCTGGAAGTTATCTCATCTATATTGTTTGATAACTGACACAAGAAGGAGAAAAGTATAAATGCATATGATATGCATTGTCTCGAGTCAGTACATAAGAAAATTTAATAAAATTACTTACAAAAATCAATTTTCTTTCGGCACCTTTCTCCGGTCAAGCTTCTTTCTTTGTATGTTATTTACACTTATGATTATATTTTTTTTAAAAATAATTTTTAGACTCGTTTTATTAGTCGATCTTCAACAAAAATCTTTTAAAACTTGAGACAATCATAATTAACCTGTCACAATTATTACTAGAGTATTCATTCAAAACGTAATTAATGCTGCATGAAGACATCTCATATTTTAAGAGTGTTTCTATCACTTTATCTTTTTATCAATTTTAATTATTGCAATTTTTTTAATTTTTAGAAATAAGGACGCTTAAAACATATATTGAATATTTTTTTAGTAACTCATGATAACTTTAAGTCAACTTAGAAATGATTGAAAATGTGTTAATATCTTTAAATGATTAAGTTCATTTAAAAAAATCAAAATCTGTATTTCGTTGTTAGTTTATATTACTTTTTTTAATTTATCATCATAAAAATGTCATGTGAATGATTGAAAACGAAATTGATTTGATCTTCCCGAAATGTACTCTCCGTTTCGCTCATTATGTTATAAAATCTCCACCTTTTCCATGTTAGAAAATAGTGCGGGTTTTTTCCATGTAAGATTTAGACTTTGAAATTGAAAATAAGCCGTGACTAATTTATCAATATAGAAGTGACAAGTGCAAAACAAGTGAAAAACTTCTTTCATTAAGAAAAGGAAAGCATATTTTAGAGGAATCAGGTAAATAATGTTAATATGAAAATGCCCTTTGAAGTTTGGAAGGACGTGTAACTGAAATTATGGTGAATTAGAAATTTAGATTTTTTTATGTTCAAATTAACATTTAACAAGAATTTGTTAGAAAAAGATTACCAATTCTGTGCCTGATCTGATGAATGTGGAGTAAAAATAAAGGAAATATAGAACAAATAAACTTTTTCCACTGACATTTTTCTTTTATAAATACGGTTAAATTTGGAGGAAGATTCAGCACGTGAAACTTATATGCAATGATTAACATTTTATAAATAATTCAACCACAACTTGGAACACAGTTGTTAATTCAAATATCGAATTTTATTGTGACTAATAATTTTATGTGACTAATAATTTTTATCTTCGACAAATGTTGTGTTCAGAGCAAGCACTACCACTGTCGCTATAGCACAAGTATCTACCACTCTTTCTCACTACAGTTAATTGTTAGAATTTAAGGAAATATTCTAAAATTTATTATTCATTATAAAAAAATAATATTGAATAGAAAAAAACTGATTTTCATAAATAATTAGGGATAAAGATTGTGTTTTGGGATTTTAATTGAGTAACAGTTTTCTATTAATGTTATCTATTTATGAGATAATTTGAAGGCCATTAAGTCTTCAAAAAATCGTTAAGATAAGTCACTTGATACATTTTGCATCATAATGAAATAAGTGACTTTTTTTTTATAATACGAAAAAAAAGGAACTGCATTCAAAGAAAAAAAACTATAAGACCAGACGAAAAAAATTTAAAAATTAAAAAAAAAATGAAATGAAGGTAAGTAGAGATTTACTTATAAGACAGATTTTAATATGATGCTTAATTTAAGGAATGATACTTCTTTTTCTTAATAAAGGAAATGCCAGACATGTGGTACGAAATTAAATTTAAGAAGTAATTTCAAACCATTCAACTCTTATCTAGTTATCAGACCTTTCTTTTGCTCCAAATCATTTTGAAAGGCGTCTTAAATATTTAATTTTCCATCTCCAGAAAGAAATTAATTAACTGCGTTTAACTTCTTTATTAAAAAAACCATTGCTTTAAAATGTACATTTTAATTTAATTTGATTAGACACAAAAATGAAAAACAAAATTACGTATTCATTTTAAATTGAATAAAGCTGTAAAAAACATTTTTTTTTAATATTAGAAAATGAAAACATAAACATCATGTTGCTAATAAAATCTATTAGGAGTAGTTAATAAAATATTGTATGATTCTTATCACAAAGTAAAAATAAAAAGGCAATGATAAATTGCACATTTCTAAAGGATCTTAATGGTTTTAAACGCATTTAAATGTTCCTTAAATCGAAAATCCTCTCTTCTGTAAAACTGATGAATTCTGTATTTAATAACCGATTAACTTCTATAATGGAGAATCGAATTAATAAGCTTAGATAATTTACCTTTATCTTCAAGTAATAAAATTTTTCTTCTCATTTAGTGCAACATATTATGTTAGAAAATTATAAATCCAAATTTTTTTGTTGTTAGTTTTTATCTCATTTTAGAAACCACTTCTGAATGAAATTATATACTAGTTTGTTTCTGCCCTATATATAACATATATGAGTGCGTTATACATTTTTATTATACATATAGAAAATTTCTTTCTTAAAAATTTAGGGAAAGTATGATTTTTTTTAAACCAAACATTTAAAATGTTTATATAAATATTGACATTTCTTATGCTCTCTGCTTTCCATGAAAACTCGATTTCATGTAAAAAAAGGAAGAAAATATTAGAAATTACCAAAAATTTATGTTAATAATAATATTAATTTAAATGTCACACAATAAGTTTTAAATTGAGGGAATCAAAACTCCTTTTGTACATTGTCAGGTGATATTCAAAGCTCAGACACACATTTCAATTATATTAGTGCCATTTAAATAATTTAACTCATACTAACATTAAGTGAATAAAATAATGGAAACACCCATAAACACCTGAGATCATTGGATTTTTTTCCATCATCGGGGAGTGAGGAATCGTGCTATGCTGAGTTTAATTAAAGGACATCTTGTGCATGTCACCTTCAATGCAAACTATGTAAGCTGAAAAAATGTAAGACACACTATTTTGAAGGAAAGAATGAGTGGTGTTGAATGATTACTAAGCAAGTTCAGAGGGATGCCTATTCTGTTGTAGAATCAGAAAATTTTAGGGCACAATAATAGGTTTTTATGCTCGTTTAAATTATATATCGTTATACCAAATGCATTATATCAAAATACTATATCAAATAATTTGTAAAATTAGTAAAATATGTAAAAACATTTTGTCATTAAATGTTAAGCAATTTTGATAAGAACTATTTGAGATGCTTGTAATTCAGATATATCATTATTCGTTAGAATAACAGCATTGAATAGAAGTATGATCTTCAATGCATTACATATTCTTCTGGCTTCTTCTAATGGAGTTCTAATGTAGCAGACTTACGCTAATCTGAATTATGAATTAGAAACCATTATCAAATAGATTATATAGCTTTCCAAATTGAAAATATGTGAATCCATGATATATTATTTTTTTTTTTTTAACTCAGAGACTAAATTATTTAAAATTGAATCGGCTAGGACTATTGGATACGTACTTGAACGATAAATCAAGACATTTAAAATATTTATTAACAAGTATAGATCAATTATAAATCTAAAAAAGAGGTTCTCATTTGTGATATTTGAAATTAAATATCAGGCAATTTATTTTCAGAAATAAATTTCTCATAAACTGAAAGTATAGATTTAAAACTGAAATTCCTGTAAAGGCTCTTGTAAAATGACTTTAAACATTAAAACGAATTGAACAGTTTTCAGTATTTCTCGGAATCAATACCTCTATGCAGCCTTTTATAAATTATTCAAAATTCAAAGAAATATTTAGAAAGATACTTTATAAATACAATACAACATTATGCTTTGAAATTAAGATGAAATGTTAAATTAATTATTGACTTACAACAACATTATTTTCAAAATTCAAACTGCAATGACATTTGCATATTTTTTATTGAACTAATGAAAAATTTAGAAAATATATGAAATTAATAAATGCAAAATTGAAAAGGAAATGTAAAAGCCTATATAGTTTCAAGCAAAGCAGAATATTGCATCATTAATTGCATTATAAATCCCTATTATTTGATATTTTCCACTAATTTATTATACATAAATTTCTTTGAATTTCAAATAAAAATACTCTGACCATTGGAACTGATCACTTTAAAATTCATGAAATGTCTACATTTTTAAAAAAAAATAAATAATAGCTTTACTTTGCATATTTTATCGCCTATAAAAGTGAGTTATATTTTGATAAAATCACTATGTACCTTTTTTTCAGAGATATATCGTTTAATATAAATCAAACATTACAGTGATTATCAGAATCAGTTACTCATTTGTTATATTATTATAAAACGAGCATTAAATTTCAATATATTTTAGATGATAAAATAGCAGTAGAAACAGACTATCAAAAGCATGTCAATAAAGAGTCAATGTCACTTTCTAAAACTGAGACAACATATGAAAAGCCTAGAATAATGGGAATAGATCAATATATGATTGAGAGATATTAATTGACAAGTTGTAAATTGGAATTATATTCGGAAAAATTTGTATTTAATAAATCAAATATTTCTTATTGAAATAAATCAAAGTTATACATTTATAGATAAACTATGATTTTTTTTCTTGTTTTCCCCATGATGAGAAATGCATTTTTCAACAAATTGGATTTAGTTGGAGTGTCGATCAGTTTATTCTGCAATACGTAATAAACTGATTCGGATTGTGTCATTGAATTTATTATCCGGATTAAATTTTCAGAAAAGACATTGAAATTTGAACTATATGGCTAAAATAAATCCCATGTTAATAAGTGTAGAAACTTTTAACTTTTTGATATCAGAGCCTTGGTTGCACTTATTGATCTTTGCGTTTATAAAAGGAGAAGAAAGAACGGGATTCGAATAAGCAACGTTTAAATCACTTAAAGTTTATTATCATAAATTTAAAATAAAATAAAAATAATTGATAAATGAATCTGAATTGTTTTTAGTATTTTTTTTATTTACTAAGATTACTTTGTCTAATAAAATGATTTTATTATGCTGGTATTAACTAAAGTTTTATGACAGAAGTTTATTTGAATTTTAATTACAAAAATGAAATTGCAAAACTTCAAAAATAATCAAATTTATTATATGAATATTTTTCTAAACATAAAGGGATGAAGAAAGAAAACTTTTTGGTAATTTTATTTAATCTAGTGTAGTCAATACATCGTTACGAGCGTTACATTACACCTGAAATTGTTTATTAAATTGGCTAAAGAAATTATTTTAAGAAAAATTTTTGATTGATTATTCATACGATGTCTTAGATGATCAACGTTTATATATTCTCTTGTGTATTATCTGTTACATTATTTATGCATAATTAAATGGGGAACCTTAAAATATAATTAACAAAGCTATTAAGCAATATTAATTAAGATTTTTAACTTGATTTTTTTTCCTTTTAGCTTGAAAATATAAAGTAAAAATAAATCTAATAGCGTGGGTGATTTAGCGCCAAAAGATAATTATTTCAACACTTACCTACTACTTCACATATGGAATTATATAATAATATTGAACATTTTCTAAAATTTATTGTACCCTTATTTAGCAGTCACAGACACATTTAATATGAGATTTCCATGCATAAATCCACAAATCTGTACTTTTATTGCTATTGTAAGGATATTCCGTCTTTTTTTTTTCTTCAGTACACTGAAAATTAAGACGATTTTTACCGATATCAACTGAATGCTATACTGCTTTTTGTGAAGTTAAGCTTCAGCGTGATCTTATCATTTCTTTCTGTATTAATATCATTAAATCAACACTTTTTCAATCTCTAATACGATTCTGTGAATTTATACGAAACTTGGGACCTTAAGTAATATCTGAATCATTTGTCATGTCTGATATTAAGAAAGAAGTCCATTAATTCACGATATGTCAGGAGTTATTTTTCATTGAAGTCTAGATTCTTACTCAAGATTTAACAATAACTCACACACTTTCTTAGTTCACGTCGTTTTTGACATTAGTTCTCTTCTAAACGACAAAGTGAAAAACAAAACGAAAAAGCCGGGACACGCAAGAGGAATTCGATGAAAAACTAGTCAACAAATATAATACATGATCAGTTGTATCGTCTTATCTTGCCGTAAGAGATCTTACAAACGATTTCTATGCAGTTAAGTTCTGACTTCCCTTTTTACATCTTGTATTGGGTTTTGATCTTGATTTTCAAAACGAATAGAAAATGATATTGAACTTTAAACATTCAAAAACAGATACCGCATATCGTTTGTTATAATAAAAGATGTAAAAAGTAAGAATACTTTGCAAAGATGCCAGTTGTTAACTTCTTATAAAGTTACTAGTTGTTGTATAATCTTTTTTTTATTTAATCCGATAACCAAATTATCATTAAAATCAATTTACACACTAACTTTTTAAATTTCTTTGTTTTCCAAATTTTTTGTTTGAACATTTTTTTTATTCCCGCTTAAACAAAGCCAGTTATTAAATAAACTGTCAAACTTTGAGAGATATGATTATTTAGCCTAGTTCGAACAATAATTTGTTTGGGAGTAAGTTGTATAAAATTGTTCTTCATGAATTATATATATATATATATATATATATATATTGAATTTGCAATCGATATGACATATGGATTACGCTTAAATGTGTTCATGTTTACCATAATCCTCAAATGCACGAGTTTTGAACATTTATTTATGCTTGAATAAAAAAAAACCTTAGCTAGGACTTTTATCATGCTTTGACATTACAAAAAGTACCTAGGTGGTATAACACTCATTACATAATAACAGTATCCTGTAATTAGACGGTAAAGAAAACTTTATAGAGTAAATTCAGTTCATGCAATGTAGAATTTGGTGAAAAAGAGCGCTATTGTAACAGTGCGTCTAGTACAAATGATTGTTTACCCAAAAAGGCTAGCAGCAAATACGCCCCTCAGTAAGGAATATGACCTTATGCCTTCTTCTCACATTCTTGTGCGGCGTAGCCTGTGCGTTTTGTCAAGACCAAATATCCAGACGCTAACAATAGTGATTTCCATTTATGGTATTCCTATCGAAGATGTGGTCTTTGGTGAGACTATTCAGCATGTATTCTCAAAGCCCTCCTTAATGTTCTCTTCCCTTTATGTTAATAGGTTGAAATCATATACCAACCTGTAGTCCGGGAAGCTGAAGCTCAGAATGAAATAAAGTAACTGAAATGACTTTCGTCGATTAAAAGGACATGATTCCTATTGTTCAGAAATTATTCTGTTCTTTGCATCAGTTTAAACGGTGCCACATATAATTATTGGAATGCAACATTCCTGCTGAGGAGCGAATATATTTATGGAGTTTTCAGATCACAATAATTCTCTGTACTTGAAACTGATGAGAAATTGCACTCCCTGATAGTGTCATCAGCGAATAAAATTGATTTTTGCCATTTTAACACAATATAAAAATATGTATAAAAACTTATATTAAAAATATGATAATTGAGAAGTAAAGCAATAAAATAGAATGACGAAATTATACTATCCAACTTTGTATATATGTTAACCGTATTTAATTCTATTATTTGCAATACTTTCATACGTATACGAAATAAAACGATGGTAAACTTCAGAAGGAAAGAAAAATCAAAATAAAGTTTATAATAGAAATACGATAAAATACAATACACGCATTCTAAATAAGTAGAAGGGCAAGGGTAACCATGTCTAATAACAATTTTAGCTTAATAACCTCGCAATGAATATTTTTCAGTTACCATTTAAATCGACAACAGAAAAAAAGTTGATAAATTTAACTTATTTTTAAAGTTTAAGGACTTTGATAAATATCTGAGAAACTTGCACATTCTTTTTTTCTCTACATTTCATCTAGCAAGACTTCCGTGTTTGAAATTCTCAAACTATGTTCCTTAATAAAGATCAGCCCTTTCTCTTTTGCGACGAATCATGAAACAAACTTTAAGCCGTTGTCATGTTTCCAAAAGAGAATTTTAAATTCTTGAAGAGCAGTCACTTGCACTCCACAACTTCTTGACAGTCCCCAGCTTTGAGAAAGATTCCTTGCTTAGTAAACGAACTTTTCCTCCTTTAAGTTGGAAACGCCTACAAAGGCTAACTGTTCACTTTAATAGACTTCTATGCTAAGAATATATAAAGCTACAACAAAAATGTTTTTGATTGCTTTTTGGGATTTAAACATTCTAAAATTCGCGAGATTCATGAGACCATTGACAGAAATTGCGCAGATCGTTTCAGGGATTAAATGGAAAATCTCGAAGTAATTATGATGTGCCTTTTCTAAATCGCTTATTTTTTTCCGCGTTGGAAGTTTTTATACTGGGTTCTGATCCATTTCTGAAATGCTGCCGCTATCATGCACTACAATGACGTTTTTCAGATAGAGTATTGTAATTTTTACTTTAAAATGATCGCTTTTATCAAAATAATTGCAGTTTATAGTTTTTCTAAGCGTTCGAGGACTAGATATCTGAAAACAGTTCTGTAATAGTGTATTTATTTTTATTCGAAACAGAAAAATAGTGGATTCCAGTAATCAATTTGATATGAGCAGATTCGTGTTTCCGAAAAACTATATTTTTCGTTGTTTTAGAAAGAGAAATTTCCGAGAAAATTAAAATATTCCATCTTCTTTGAAAATCCTGCTAACCATAATTTTGAATTACTTTATAATATTTTAAAACAGTTCCTAAATATTATATGAAATTTGGTACTTTTAAAAGCTTAAGCATTATAAGTTAAATATTTGAAGTTTAAACTTAAGACTATGTAATAGATAACATATGAATATTCAAATTGAAGCTAATGTTTTAAATTGGGAGATGCATGTCAATCTCATATTTCGTATTCAAATTTATAGACATTTTATGATGCCTATAAGTTCATTTCAAAAAGAAACAAGAAAAATACTTTGGTTGATTTTACATAGTTAAAAGCGAAAAAGTATTCAATTCATATTTTATTCATTTTACTTCAAGCAGAAGATTTATAATCTGATAATATAAAAATGATGCATACATATTTTTTTTTCGGTATAGTTTTTAGATTTTTAACCTCCACTTCCAGCATGCACTTCTTAGAAAAGTTTTACTAATAAGATTTTTCTTGCCAATACATATCAGAAATAATGTGTATTATTACTAAACATTCAAAAATATTTTCTTTTAATGCCATGACTTATTTCTAAATAAGTGATAATTTACCATATTTGTGATATGTGAATTATATGTGATATGTGAATCATATATTTGATATCAATCCTTTTTGATTAATAATTTTCTGAAAAGGATTTCTTAGCTCTACATTTGTATATCTTGTGCTTATCCATTAATTGTCCATCTCTGTAATTTCCCAACTTCCACGGTGGGGTTGTGGTAAGGTCTGGGCATTCGGACTGGAATGTTCCTGGTTGGAGACTCGATTACCCCGACGTACTGTCGTATAACGAGTTTGGTGCTTATTGAATCCGCTGGAGCCAAATGACCTCCAGTTGGCATGGTGCGAAAGTTTGAAAGAGGTGGGCCAATTCACGTGTCGGCCGAATGAATCAAAATTATTTGGTACGTTCCAAAACATCTCTTGTGTTTCTTTAAAATGGAAGTTAATTTAACTGAACTAAACTAAATTGTACCTCCCCGAACTAGCGAATTCCCTTTAAGCTGTTGAAGATTTTTATATTATTGCAGCATAGCATAAAACTGTTTGGTGGTTCTAATAAAAAGTACTTGCTTCAATTTGTGAGTGTTCTATCACAAAAGCGATTATAAAGTTTTTCAAAAGGAATAATAATATTATTAATGACAAAAACATGTACTGTGCTCTAAAGTTATTAATTGCAAACCTAATACTGTAATCATAAAGGCATAAATAACATCAGTTTTTGGCATTGTAAATTGTTCTTAAATTTTGAATAAAAAATCCATAATGCAGATTAAATGGAAAAAAATATAGCAAATTAAAAAAAAATATTCCTTGTTTTAACAATTTTATGTAACATGTATCCAATTAAGTCAAAATACATGTCTTAAAATACATTATAATAAAAATAAAAGCATTTTTCGAAGAATTAAATTTCGGAGGAGGTCGATAATGTTTGTCTGAGACCATAATTTGTCTCTCTGTTTAAAATTTTGAAGGATGAGTTGGAAAGGGCAGGGCAATGTTCACAGAATGATCAATCATATCTTCTGTTCTGCGTCTGACTGCGAGATGACAGATAAAAAAATCTTACAAGCTGAGTCTAGGTATGTTAAGACTGAAAGAATGTGTCTACCAGAATAAACATTTTGTCGATGAGTCAGAAGTTTATGAAATTATTTTTCTGACGTTATGAGGATGCAATTGATCATTTTGTCGGTAAGGAATAATCCCTAAAGAATCGAACTAAATTTAAGATTGCGGTGAGCTTTATACTATTAGGAAGGATGTACACATTAATAATATTTTGATAAAGATTTCGCATTTAAATCAGAATATGCTTATAAAACTGATCAACTAATAGTTAGTACAAAGTTGAGGCAGAATAACAACATAAAACATTATTAGCAGGAGTATTATAATTTAATAACACGCATTTTCATCTTTAACCGGCTTGATAAATTTAGCAGGAGACATAAAAATTATTAAATATTTAAATCGCACTAAGAAAGGAAACAGATCGCAAAGAAAGAAAAAATATTTGGGTTGTTAATAAATATAAATGTGAATTAAATAAAAGTAAAATTATAAAATTTAATAAGAAAAATTAAGAAAATATTTATCATAATAAAATTATCAAAATAAATTTTAGTTTTTGTCAATGTTTCATATTCATTCTGCTGTGGTAGCTCAATAATTTAGTCCTATTATCAATATTGATTCAACGATTAAAATTGTTCTTATTTATGACAATGGTAATGGTTATCTTAAAAGACAGATTTTTATTGATAGGTGTTACTCTTTTAATCTTCAAAATATTTTTATAGACAATTGAAAAAAATAAGAAAACATTTTGTTTAATCACTAAATACTGAAATGGCGAATTTTTAAGTTTCATCAGATCACACAGAATCTTCAGTTCTTGTACAATTATATCGATAAAACATTTCAATAACTGAAACAAATAGATTTGCAGAATTATTAATTTCAAAATTATACAAGTAGTTTCTACAAAATAATTAATTTCTAATTTATACAAATAGTTTCATAATTATTAATTTCCAAATTATATGCAGAGTTTCTACAAAGTTATTAATGTATTAAATAAATAAATAGCATAGGACTGCCTTGAATTTCATGTCTTGTCAGATGAAAATGGTGTTTTGAAATTACCAAGACAAATATATTTCAAATATTAATAATCATTAATTTATTAAGAATCAAATTGAAGGTGTCGAATATCCAATAAAGTTTAATCACATATTTTTGAGAATAATACAAAAAGATAAAAATTGACAAAAGATAAAAATTACATTTCTTCATACACATAGGATGAATTTATTTTGGTTAAAAACGATAGACGACACTCAACCTTTGGTCTCAAAGAATGGATAGATTTCGCGCAAATATTAGCTGTCTAGGCTCCTCGATAGAACAAGGTTCAAAGTAAATAAAAGATCTTCAAAATGCATTACTAAGTAGACGAAGTTACGTGCACTTCGTTTATCTATTGAACTGAAGTGACACTGATGTTTCCGCAAGTAAAATGAAAAAGAAGTCAAGTGTGAAATGAGAGTAGTGGTAATGAATTAATAATTAATGATATGTATTGGGATAATATCTAAAATATATTCGAGGTGACTAAAAATGAGATTTAACTTTCACTCTGAATCACCAGAGAATTCGGTCCCAAAAGACTTTTACTGATAATGATGAAATTAGTAACAATGTATAAAAATTGTGAAGAACTGACTGTTTATATGATTTCCTACATGTCTACTAATGCTCTTAAAATTCTGAAAGTAAAAAAAAAAAAAAAAAAAAAAAAAAAATTAGTATTCTACACACATTTTAATAGCAATACGTAGTTATCAAATGCATGTATAAAAATAAAGAATAATTTTGAAATAACTGTTCTTTACTCTCTTATGTCATAGCGTATGGTTCTTGTTTTAAAATGGATACTGAATCAATCGGCATGTAAAAAAATGCGAATTCCGTTTTAAAATCCAGTATTGTGTGATAGTGGACAGTATACTGTGATAGCATTTTGCGCAGTATTATGTGATATTATATATTATTTAATATTCATCGGTATCTTACAATATTGAGAGATATTATATTATTTAATAATTAGCAATATTGTTTTAGTTTAGTTTAGTTATATTAACGTCCCGTTGTAAAGCAACACTAGGGCTATTTTGGGACGGACCTTGTAATTTTGAACCGCGGTCAGATGACGAGGACGACACCTAAGCTGGCACCCCCCTCTCCACGCCACACCACACCAGCGGGAGGACGTTTGGTATGACGGATTTTAACGTGCAACAGACGCCCTTACACGACGGTTCTTCGGTGGAATCGGGTCTCGAACTTGAAACCCTACAGCTCAATAGCCGAGACCTTACCACCAGGCCACCGCGGCCCTAGCAATATTGTTTAACATCATTTAATATTGCACAACATTTTGAAACGTTGTAACGTACCTATTTGGAAGAGTAAGTAGACATATTATTCTAATAAATTTAAAATCAATCTCGAGAGTATATAACGTTTGATATTGCTTGCTAATTACTCGCGTAGCTTCATATCTAATAATTCGAACTTCGATTTGAATAATCCAGTCGTTCATTTTTATGCAAAACTTCTATGTGTTTCTGGAAACATAAGGGACTATTTTTACTTCAAAATGATAATTAGTTTAAGATAATTAGATAATTTTGTTTAAACCTCTTGTGCGTTTTTGAAACTTGCTATGCTCACACAGAAAACAATTGGCTAAGATTGCATTGCGTGGTATTTTTATTTAGTTGAAGTTTTGTATAATATGTAGAAACTCAATAAAGTTGGAATTTATTGTTTTTATAAAATAATCATGCACCATAAAATAAATGGAACGTGAAAAACCTTTAAGCATTTTGTAATAAAGATATGCTTTCAGAATATAGAGAATGTTTCATAAACATACGAATAAGTTTCTTCTATACGAGGGAAGTTTGGAAACAATTTTGGAGTCTAGTAGTTAATAACACGTTGAATTATTGGACAACGCTAAGACGAATCATCAAAAAAATTTTAGCATTTATAAAGCCAAAGTTTTTAAACAAATAAACAAACTTATTCATTATCGAGTGAGATTTTATAAAGTCTTGCATTTTACTAAAATTTCCAAATGCATTCAAAATTTCAATAAAAAAGCTGTAACCTTTGCTTCTTAAGAATAAAAGGAGTAATTGCATAAAAAAAGAAATAAAAACATATTTCTGTCTAGCAGAGAGAATGATATGTCTGACTTTTCCTTCGTGTAATTTCAGAAAGGAGACATACTTTAAAGTTATAGGAATCCATTTCACAGTCGAGACAAGCTCGAAATTCGCATCAAAAATAAATATATATAATAATTATCCGATATTATTTGTATTCTGAATTTTTTTATATTTATTTTAGAATATATATTTTTGTTGGCGTAGAGAAAAGTTATACAGTTATTTCACATAAAAAGAATTAAATGCTCATAATATATTACTAATATAAGCTTTAACAATAAAAATTAAATAAAAAAAATTTAAAATGATAAAATATTGATTAAAAATTAGAAAGAATTAAATTATTGTTCATTGTTAAGAATACTTCTTTTACTTATAACGAAGCTAATTAAACAGTTTAAGAAGACGTTGGACTTTGAAAAAAGGGGAAAATAATGATGAAATATTCGTTTTGTTGTTTTATGACCACAATATACTCTTAAATTCAACTAAATTATTTTATAAATTTATTGTTCAATAAAAGTAATGAGTGTGAAGCTAATAGAAATAAATATAATTTAAATGACGGTTTCCCTGCACGATGCTTTAATTGGATTTAAATATTGTTCCAGGTACCTTAATTACTGAGGAAATTACATAAAATTGATAATAAAGGATTTCGGTTAAATATTAAAAGGAAATTGTATATTCATTTTAAGTTTCGAATTATTTTAAATATTTAAAATCAATTTTAGTTTAAAAAATCACAAACTCAAATGTGGTTAAAAATATTTCTTAAAAATTGGCTTCCAGTTGGAATTGTAAAATCATGCTCAATTTCGTTCTAAATAAATTTGTATGGAGAAATAAGTCAAAAAATATTACATAGACTTCTGGAGGATTTCGAAATTTAAAAATAATTAAATTTAATTTTTTAAATTATTTATTTCAATTTAAAGAGATTTTTAAGATTCATTAAGTATTTATATTTTAATACACATGTTAAAGTATTTCATTACTCTAAATGAATATTTCGCAAAATTTCTTAAGAGAGTCCGCCATCCTCTTAAAGATATTCAATACTACAAATGCTTTAAAAAATGCTGAACATTTATGAAATGTCTGCTGATTTTTTTGGAAATGGTCTGTTTTATAATTCCTTAAGGGTTTTCATGTTGTTTCATTGAACAGAATATAAGAATATTTTTGAATACGATCAATTTATAGCATAATGAAATATTAAGGAAAATCCAAAATTTTCAAAATTCTAATTCTTTAAAGATTGTTTAAACATCTATTTTTCATTTTATAAATAATTTCTCAATAAAAGTATTTAGTATTTTCTGTTTTAAAGTCACACTGGTCAAGATTTAACCTTTAAATGGCAGTCGTTGGAATGAGCATAAATGAAAGGAATATAAATAAAATGTTATATCAATTATAATGAATAATGTATGAAAAAAATCCTTTAAAAGTTTTAGAATAAAGTTTCATACTTTTTAATATTTAACCATGAAAATATTCAATATTGTTCGTTATAATTAAGAATTTTTCATTTAAAACTTTTGAAGGACTCGAAGTTTTAGCATAAATTGAATATTTATAGAATATATTTCGTAATCTGAAATTCAGAAAATAGTACACGTATTTAATTAATTTATTTGATAAACTAGAAATTAGGTAGGAAATTTAAATAATTTACTGACCTTCATCGAAAATGTTAAATTGATTTAATTAAAATATGCTAAGACATAAAAATTTAATTTTCAATAAAATAATTTTGACATATAGCAAACCCACATTTCTAAGAAGTAACTTATAAAGAAATTTAAATTTTACTTATAATACATATTTTTCTAAAATTTTCCGTCTTCTTTACTTCTTCCCGTGCATTATATGACGTTCTAGGCATGATATGACGCATTCCCATGCATTATATGACGTTCATTCACCACTTCCCAAAGTTCACTATGTTAGCTTACAAAATATTTCTAGGGATTATCCTGTTTATGCTGAGAGTAATGATTCCTCTTAACCCTTTAAAGGGCCATTTTTTTCTAGTCATATTATGTTAAAATATTTTAGGCTTGAAATTAGAATAAGAAAAGGGATTCATTTAGCTTATTAGATAAATTTAATTTGATTAATTAATTTGGTTAATTAATAATTTAGTGACAAACCAAGACACATCATTTTGTGTGAGATAAAGAACTGAAGCATCTAAATTTCTGTCTTTCTAAAATAATTTGTCAGAACTCATGCCAACCTACATAATTTCATACAAAGATTGATAAATTTGGTTGGAAGCATACTTCTCATGGCCTTAGAAAGGGTTAATATAAACAGAAAAATAAAATAATCAATTGGCATAATAATGACGAAAAAAAAAAAAGAAATTGTATGTTTTATACTTTTTTCCCGATTCCGATTCATAATTATTTTGACAGATGTTAATAAAAATTCAGACCGATGACAATTATCTTATTGTCTGTCTTACTAAGTTATATAAAAAAAGAAAAATTAAAAAAAAATGTCTTCAAAAGACAGCATTTATTCCAAACAAAAAAAACCTTTGAGAATACATGCAATCATTTTTCAGTAACAATTTATTTCAGTGTTTAATGTCTTAATATTGTCGTTAGAAATATATAGGGCTTGGATAAAAAATATCAAATTGCCAATTTGGTTATTTTTTTTATTATTTGATAAAGTATTACATATTTTCACAGTTGAAATCCAAATATAACGAATACAATTGTATAATAATTTTATTTCACTACATTTACGAGTGAAAATATTGGAACAAAAGCAGCACACAAAAAATAGAATTCTGTTGTCAATAATTTTATATTAACGTTGTTCAGTTATAATATCATTACTCCCATAGCTACGTAATGGCTAATGGCAATTTTAACCTTTACTTCAAACAGTGTCAGATAACAAGAGCGATAACAAAGGAGTGCTCTGTCTCTATTAATTTCTACATCGCACTTGCGTTTAGAGTTTCGTACATTGAATACGCGAGATAAATCTGTAAGGTTTTCCTAAAAAATTTATTTTGTTTCTCACATACTGGATGCCTGGGCAGAAGATAAGGTGGTGAACGGTGCTTAAGCTATTATTGAAAGTGTAAAGGAACCAATTAAAATTTTTCTATCTATGATGTCATACGATTTTCTCCTTTGCGATTTTTCTGAAACATCCGCAAATTATTTATTTCCTTACTCGATGTGAGAGCAGAACTGAAGCAGCCGTTTTCTTATTTTCTTCTTAAAAGAAAGAATGGACTCATCTTTTGGGTAAATGCTTATTGAGTGATAAGCTTTCTCACGCAGAGCTTAGTTTTAGTTAAAATTAACATTCCACTTTAAAGCAACTCTAGAGCTATCATAAGATGGACCTCGTAATGCAGAACCACGGTAAGATGACGAGGACGGCATCAGAGCTGCATACCCCCTCTCCTCTCACTATATCAGCAGGATTACATTTGGCACCTACGGAATTAACTTACCTCAGACCCGCTTAAACGACAGTTCATCAGCAGAATCGAGTCTCGACCCTGGGATCCTTGGATTTCGAAGAAAAAAACCTTACCAACGGGCCATCGAGGCCTTTCCTTAACTGGAATATATGTAATGAAAACTAACTTGAATCTGAAAATCCATTAAAAAGGTGTGCAATCCTATAAATTCGATGACAATTGGTGATACTTTATTCCACAAATAGAACACGGGTTGTAAAATACAATAGAAATTTACGCAAATAAAAAATCAACAACGCACAGACTTGAAGCAAATCTTTAATTAAATAACAGCACAGTATTAGAGCTCTCAGAGTGCAGTTACAGAACTCTTTAACAGTCTTATTCTATAGGGAGAATTTACTCTATTCACTAGCTTTAACCACTTTCGCTTATATAGTCCCCTGAACATGGTTTTGAATTTTCAAGGTGGATCACAGATCTTAGATTGTACAACGATATCGTCAAAAGAGAGATATGAAGATATCACCAAAATTCTTGCATTTTCTAGAATTTTTATTTTTGTCGCTAAATGGATGCCAAGATTGTCCCGACATCTATTCAGCATCCATAAAAATATCTTTAAAATACTCTTCTTTACTACGAAACTAACTGCGCAGGAAAGTTATATTACTGTAATAACAATTAATTGTACAATTTCAAAGCACTGAGGTAGTCATTATTGTAAGTTGTATTGTTGATATATTGGATCATTTGAAAATTCTAATATCATTTCCTCGTGTCTTTGCAGCCTTAACTGAATTGTCTTGGGAAACGATTGAAATAATTTAATAATTGACTTATTGAAAATGTTTTTTTGTTTTTTTTATGTGCTGTTTTTAATCGGAATTAGCTCCATATATTTTGAAAAATAAAAATTAAATTTTTAAATTTCAAAATTTGTCGAAACTAAAGAATATAGTTAAATTTCGAATTCCAGCTTATATTAAGAATTTGTTTAATGTTTAGTCTAATGAAAAATTATTTTTATGTTATGATTGCATATTTCATGTATGAAGAAAGCACTATTACATCAATGCATTTTAAGCCTTAAATAAGTAATCACTATTTATTTCAAATTACATTTCAGATAAATCAAGAGAGGCAAGGCATGTCTTAAATAATATAAATTTTATTAAATTCTAAATTTTTCAAATCAGTTCTGCCTTCACTTTTCAACTAGAAAGTAATAGCTCTTAAATTTTTTTCTAACTTGAAAACCTTTTTCTGATTCTTTGGGATCCACTAGTGCCGTATGTGTGAGCAGGTGCATTCAGAACGAGCAAAAAAAAAAAAAAAAAAAAAAAAAAAATCAAATGCTTTTTGTAAGCCTAAGGAGTTGTGATTTCAGATGCCACATCTTGCGAAAAGACAGAACAAAGTTAGGAATTCTATATAAAATTTCTTCAACAAGTAATGTATACCAAACACATTTGCAGAAGGCAAAATAAAAAAGTAAAATAGTATTCTTGCAACAAAAAGGATTTCGTGTTCTGAAGAGAGTTTCTTTTGTAATATTCTAAGAGTGCGTTATAAAAATGGAGCACACGATTTCGCTGGCATGATACGAAAATTCCATCCTTAAACAGAACAGACTATCCTAGTTTGTAGGTTGAGAATGATTCACCAGAAAACTACCTTGAATAATATTTGAAGAATAACTGAACTAAACAGTTGTTTAAATTGCAGTTTGTTGGCATGAGTAGCTTATGCTTTTGAGCTTTTGCATTTCAAACGTATGCATCTATGTACATTCATAAAAATTGATATCTGACGAAATTCCGCTTCATTCAAAAATGTTAATATTTCATAGTCTTCCAAAAATATATTTCGAAAATATTTAAAATTACATTGCATGAGAGGTGAAATTCTTCTTTGATATATGAAATGAAATTTATGATACACATAGTCATACTCTTCTTTCGTTAGTTATAATATTTTATATTTGAATATATTTTTGAGCTCTATTTTCCCTATATACACGATTCAAATAAGTGCTAATAAGAATTTTTAAATAAATTTTAGTTTGTTTACAATTCATTTTATTAAAATTCTGTTTGTATTCTATTAAATTTTCATCCGTTTTTCAAAATTTTAAATATTGTAAAACATTAATAAAAAATTATATTATATATATATATATATATATATATATATATATATATATATATATATATATATATATATATATATATATATATATATAGGAAGAGTCTAAAAAAGAGTATTTTTTCAGAATCAAATGAATAAAAACTTATATGCCACTATTTCCAATGAGTTTTATGAAACTCACATTGCAAAATGTAACTCATTGAATCCAAAATGTTTTGATGAATATAATTCATGTTGATCAGAACCTTAATCCTACTAGATTAATAGAAATGACTATGCTAAAATTTGTTTAGAACATCGGATCGAATATATTCCGAAAAGTAATAATTTCATAGTCATTTGTTCCCATTGTCAAAATTTTGAAAGCTCTGAGGATATATTATCGTAGACGGAATACATTTGTAGCAATCTACATTAATTTCCAAAACATCAGGAAAAAATCCGAAAAATTGTGATTTCAACACAAAATTATGTAAATGTTTAAACAAATTATGCAATGTATGTAAAATTTAATACTGCATTAGGATATGATATGCAGATAAGTGAGGCTTTTGTAGTTTAAATGCCGCTGATTACCGCTATTTTCAGTAGACTGCATGGAGACACAGAACCACTATGTCAAACCACCTCAGATTTTCTCTTGTTTCAATCACTGGAAAGCTGCTCATGATCAAATGTGCTTAGAAGATTTAACAACGGAAAATTATATGGAAGGCATGTAGCAATTTGAATATGCCTCATATTACGCAACTGAAATGAACGTAATAATTGGACACGAACACATGTCAATTAGAATGCAAATAAATGGTGGTGTATACCCTTTATAGCTGATTCCAAATTTTGTTGTTAAAGTAATTTAGGAAGATTGCTGCAATGGTATTTAATAACAGCCGCTATTAGTTCTGTCGCATTCATGGCGAAGACATTCTTGGGGGTACAGCATTTGTTTCGAAGCAGATATGCTTTGGAGAAGCAAAGATACAAAGTTAATGCTGAATTACATAGAGATGAGATTCTTGACACAATTATCTGTCTACAAACAGTTAGTTGCATTGGATTACTATTTCATCCTGTAAGAAGGTATTAGTAGATTATACAGAATGTGGTTAGTAGACAATTACATTTATTTCGATACATTTATAATATGTATGTATTGGTCTTTACTTTCTCCTGATCTGAACCCAATTGAGCATATTTAGGTTGATATATAGAGTTATATAGCTGCACTTAACCTGTCCTCTGAAACTACCTTGACACAATTACTGATTTTCAGCCAACTATGTTTATATCTAAGTGGGTAAAGTGAAATTAAGATTCTGCATAGAATATGATTATGTATTTGAAAATTTAATAGCACGAAAATGGAATTGCGACATATCTTATGAATTTCATAGAAAATTCATAAGCAATGTCGTAAACATAGTCTTTCAAGATTAAAATATCTTTCTCAACAAAATAAATAATTTTACTTTAAGAATAAGTGATTATTTTGCTCCTGTAAGAATTTGAAACTATAAAAATAAATGTAAACTATTTACTGCCAGCATAATTTTTCCCATACTCAATTTATTTAAATTAATTATACTTCCTGTGTTCTTCTCTGTCATTTATATTTAGATTAATACTTGCTTTATTTAAAATCTATTCCATCTATTGCATGAAATATATGAAACATATTCTTTCTACAATAAACTAAGGATATTTATATTTTGTTGGCAATAACCATCTGAAATTACGGGTTTCCGTGCTTCAGGGGAAATGAAATTATATGCAATACCCATCCTCCTGATTACACTCATAGCCATCATAATATTCAGAAATTTATCTATACTTCAGGAAGATATTTTTGACGCATCGAAGAAGCCGCTACATCTCAGTCATTCGCTTGAAAATCGATAGACCGATTTTATTATCTACTTTCATGGAAGAACTCACAAGAAGAAGAGACAGTTTGAAGACTTGAGCGACTTCGAAGAGCTCTTGTGATGCGTATGTGGGTCCATGGTGAGAGTAAAAGATTTATCATCGAGTGAAGTCGACACGATGAAGACTTACAGCACTCAGAAACTTCTTCAAGTACGAAAAGTTCTCAAAGATGTTGCTGCACGATCCTTTCTGTTCAGAAACAAAAACTTTTCGTTTATTCATAAGGTAGAAAACACTATTGTACACGCATGAAACTTTGCTACAGGGAAAAATGATAAATATAATGTGAAATATATAATGTTAGTTAAATTATATTTGAAGACATGAAGATGAATTTTTAAACACATTTATCGCAATGTATTCATTTAGTTTATTCCTAGGAAGCTAAAAATCTCCAGTAATAGTTCAAAAAACTATATTAAAATTCTTAGCAAAAAATATTGATGGATATGGGAGAATTCACAAACAGCTGTAACAATTTAAAATGAGTGCAAAAAATAGCTTAAATAATTCTACTAGAATAATTTTTTAACTGGCAACACATTTACAAATGAGGTTTTTTTGGCGATCAAGATTTAGTGTCATTTTCTTGAATAAATGACATATACCTAATGAAATGTAAAAATTAAGATTTATAACGAGAAAAATTCAAGTGATTCATTTTTTCTGCGAAATAAAACTCATGTTAGAAGAAAACAAAAGTTTTGTTTTCAACTCTGCATAATTTTTAACTTTTTAACTTGAGCTTTGCAGTAAGATAAAACCTTAAAAACTACAAAAAAATTTTGATAAAATTATTAAACCTATTTTAAGAAAAAGCATCATATCACCAATGTAAGAAATCCTAAAAATTGACATTATGGGCAACAGCAAAATAGTAAGAAGATAGTAAAAGGGATTGTGAAATATCCATTTATATTCAAATGCTAGTATCATGAAATTCAAGATTTCGAAGATATATTTTCATTACTCATCCAGCAGTTTTTAAATATCTTTAATTCAAATTGCCTGAAAAGATTTGTCAACAGTAAATCATGTTTATTGGAAAAATGTTAAAGTTGCTAATACAGAATGATTAAAAACTACCGTGAAAACTTTAAAGTTAAGCTGAGAGGATCAGAAAAAGCATATTTTGTAATGGTTATTTGCATATGGAAAGGACACTATAAAAGCTGTCATTTTAGGATCATATGCTGGAACATAGAATGGATATACTAATGGACTCCGGGCCCATTGAAAGAAACAAATCTTTTTAAGATCCAGATTTATACGATACCGCATTTACAACTGAAACCTTTTCCATAGACAAAAATACGTTACCGTAGATCACAAACTGACATATACTAACAAAGAACTCAGACATTTTATGAAAATGTTCAGTAGCATATGGCAAAAAGATTTTCTTTGGGACGATCGAACTTTCACAGATCATGTTCTTTATGTGTCTCGATAAGAAAAAGAAAATTAATGGATATAAAATCTGATGATCGTACTGTTCAACAGACACACCCATCTTTTCAATCTAGTGAATACTTTAAGCAAGAATGATGTAGAAATTTATTATGTTGCTGCTGTAGAGAGTTGGTATTTCATTGTGTTGGAACTTTATTCGCGTACAAACTGTCGGAGGGACAAAGAAAAAAAATTTCCCATAGGAATTTAATTATTCCTTTTATTACTTGTGACAATTTCAATTATAAAATTTTAATTATTGCCTAAACTCTATCATTTATTTCTTTCCTCAATGTCCACTTCCACCATCTGTTTTGTAGCGCATAACCTAACTTGGCTCTTATACCATTAAACTAACCTAACCGAATCCATCAGACAGAAAACACCCTAATGTATCAAAAGCATTTGTAAGGAAATTCTAGTACTTCAGCCGTGAACTGACAAAGTGCGTGCTGTTTTAAGCTTGTTTACATACGATAATGCAACGTACTAATCCTGGGCATAAATTTTCTTCAAATTAACAGCTTAACATTTCCGAAAGATAAGTTGGCCACCATTATCAGAATAGTAGGTCCAAATGATTGATTAAACCTCAATCTTCTAAAATTTGTTTTATATATTAGGGAGGATACTGGACACATTAGATTCTTTCTCATAATAGTTGATGTCTAGGAAATGAAATACGTCTGGAGTGACAATAACGTCAATAGGACCTGACTAATATTAAAATCTCGGAAAAATTCTGCAATTGTGTTTGTAGTGATATCTACAATATATTAATTTTAATCTGTTAATTCGACAAATGCTACAATAATAATTGAGTTTTTTCAAATTTTCATCCTAAATTTTTAGTTATTTTCTTTAGAAAACTATCGCAAAAGACAGATTGGAAATTGAAAATTAATTAATTAATTTAATCCACATTTCTTCATACTTTTATTTGGAGTTTTTCATATCTGTAATAATGTAATTTTTAAATAGATGTTTTAATCCTTCTTTATTTTATAAATATTTTAATGTGTGTATATGCTTTGAAAACAATTTTTTAATTATTTTTTTCTTTAAATATGAATGGATTGTTATTTTATTATCTTGTTTGCTAGTGCAAAAGTCGTTAAGCTAGTTTATAAAAGAGGTTGCGACTTGAATTTGATAAAATAATTATATTTATATAATCATGTAAGCTTGCATCGTGTATTATGTTTCCGGAGATTCGATTTAAAAAGCAATGGGATTCAAAATTTAAGTAACAATATGAAAAAAACATTAAATCGGATAACATGAAAGTATCAAAGATTACAGATTAAAATAAAATACTAATCAGGAAATATTGAAAAAAAAATACTCAATAAATAATATGGGTTAGCACAATAGTAGGATAACAGCAAAAAAGTTAAATGGTAGAGAGCTGTAAATGGAGAATGTGATAATCTTTTATGGTAGCCTAACAGCATCGATTCATGTCGAGATTAAGTAGCCTTGAATAAATCTTCGGATATCTCTACATAAACATAGAAAATAAACCTTCTTTTAGGAATGTTTCTAGACGAGTTAAGATACGAAAGTAAATACCATTCTAGTATCAACAGGATTCAAATCGATGCACGTGTTGGTTATTTCATATAAAGCAGTCTTTACGTTTTCAAGCATTAGTTGATAGTATAACAATTGTGAATTTGGCCGTTAATTTTGGACATTTCTGTTCATAAAAACAGAATTAAGTCTCATGGTAGTAAGCGTAAGTAAAAATCAGGCTGTTAGAAACGTACATGCATGCTAAACGGGGATGCTTATCTCTATACCGCACTGCTATTAAAGAATAATCTGCAAGGTGAATGTAGAGAGGCCACCGACATTAATCTTGGCCTAAACCAAGAAACCAATTCCTCTGCATTACTACAGTTCGCTGAAATTTTGATCCTACACCGAGTTCCAGGCATCCAGAAATCGTCACGAATCATTTTATGAATTAAATGCAATTTGATTGGTGAACAGCTCAGTATTCCCATGGCCGTTAATTCGAACTAAGATAATTCCAAATGCGTTGACTGCCAGGGTCAATGATTTCATCTGCTCTAGACATTTAATGAAATGCAAGTCATGAGCATCCTTGCAGAAAAATTTTAAGAATAGTCAACATCAGCATCTTGCTTCCAGATTCAGATAAGTTACTCGGGAGTAGCTATAATTCTTGGACGCCCACATTCAACTATAGTTCTTGGTCGTTGTTCTTCCTGGCACTGTTCCTTTGCCGTGACATCGGCGTCATAATCAATGAAGGACGATATATTTGGAAGAGATTGAAAAATTCTATATATCATATATCCTGGCATCATTCAAGGGATTTTGACTACAAGCTTTTCACAATTTGGAAATTTCTATGTTTTCTTTGACATTTGAAGTACTGATATAAGATCCATGAACAATATATATTTTATGTCATACCAAATATGTTCCAAATAACAAATAGCAAAACTTTTGTTGCAATAATTTTCTCAAGTGTATACATGTAAAAAATGCAAACCTTTTGGTTAAGCATTTTTTCTATTGCAGATATGATAATTTTCCCGTTTGCTGATTTTATCTTGAATACAGCTACATAACTTTTTTCATTGATTCAATTTTTATTCCTTTTATTCAATGTTGTCTATTATAAAAGAAAATAACTGATATATTAATAATAAAAAAATTTGTTTCGCAGACCTTTGCTTGGAAATATGTTTTTGTCTTCGATCAAAACTTTAAATTAATTTTCAAGAAATCTAATCAATTCAATCGTATACTTTTAACAGAATTATTTTGCCTCAGACATTCCAATCTTCTTTACTGATTAGAAATACATCAATACTTCATCCAATAATATCCAGTTCATTTCCATATTCCTAAGAAAACCATTTTATTCTGCGTCTGTTTTTTTTTCGATCCCTTTTTTATTCCTATTAATTTAAGGATATCGGGAAAAAAAAACATAACCTCAATGTCCGCATATTTCCATATAAAATTTCTAACAATAAACGAAAATCAACAAAAATTAGGTTTTCGCTGAGACTTCTCTAAATCAATCTTTACAATACGCTCAACCAGTTTTATCATGGTTGTTTTATTTGCTTAGAATCCAACTGGTTTTTCCTCTTCAGAAGTCTCAAAATAGACTAAATTCAGAAAGGAAAAATAATTTCTTGGATTACCGAAAAAATATATCCTTGGAACAAATTTAATTCATGTCTTGCAAGCCTAAATAAGGTTTCTAATTCACACTTCTTTATTATATTTCGCGTATAATGGGCAAAATGATTTCAGTTATCATAAAGAGTATACAAAGTCATTCTTTATTACCTGAAAAACTGAATTGCTATATTTATAATTTTAAAGAAATAGCTCAGAAATTAGTGTTTTTGTTCCATTCTTTCTACATTTTACTGCCTTATAGAAACATAAAATTATTTTAGAATGAAATTCTATCAAATACATTTGGACTGGTATTGTGGATCTTGAAATAAGATTATTAAATCCTAAATCATTTTATTTAAAAATGGCCGAGGTATTCTCATTTCTTTTAAAATAGGCTTCATTTACATTCTTTAGAAAAAGAAACATTCATAATGGTTATAGGCAAGATTTAAAAATCATTTTTGGTATATAAAGACATGGAAATAATTTGAGGGACTCAAATAGGAAAACATTCTAAATGCCTTTTCAGCTGAAAGAGCGTTCACTGCGGATAATTAACCCTAAATACCTATTGATCTTTCGGAATGATCCAGCATTCGTTAAAATTCAGTCTTATAAATAATTTAATAATTTAATTTATTTCTTATTAATGATTCAAAAGTATGTGGACATCGAGCAATTCACATTATACCTTAATCAAATATTTTTTTTAAATTAGGAATGAACTAAAATTGCAAATGGAAACCTAAAGGAAGAAAAGGGTTCAGACCTATGACAGGCTCAAAGATGTACAGTCTTGGAAAAAAAATGCAGCCACCCAATTTTATTATGGCATCATTAAGCGTACAATCATAAAATAGATGTCATTTAAAAGAGCTTAACACACTCTTGAACTTTTTAATATGCAAATTTTGAACTTTTATTAAGCTTTTAAAAAGTTATAAATTTAATGACCTAAAATCTTCATGTTATGAAAATATAAGATAGTCTACACATTTTGAATGCATATTTAACATAAAAAAGTAATTTTTAAAATGTAAAAATTTTTAAACAATTGAGTTTAAAAACTTTGGGCATAAATCGAAGAACAAGACTAATTTATGGGGTAATGCAAAATTTCAGCTCATTCCTACAAGTAGATTCTGTATTGCTTCTATAATGATGCATTTAGGGTATCATTCACAAATTTTAAAATATCGACAGATTTTTATAATTGTAATAATATGTTATTGCAATTTGTTATTGTTTTTACGGTTTTTATTAATCCCTTTAATGTAGTTGATTGATAAATATAAAATTTTACAATGCCAGTTTAATTAAATTAACTTTATTCTGTCTAAGCAAAAATGTTCTAATATAAATTTCGATTATTAAGCTAGTTACTTCTTAAAGACATCCATTGGAAAATTTATTCTTATAATTGCCTATATATAATAATTATTCTTATAGTTATATATAATTATTCCTATATATCATAATTCTTATAACTATACCTCCTTTCAAATTTTCTATTCATGTAAGAAGCACCAAGATATGTGGCGAATTATAGGTTAAAAAAGTGCCACAATAATGAAAATTAAACACATGAATAAAAATCCCGAGCGATATTCTGCAGTTTGCTTTTCACCTCCGTAACACCCATATATTATGTATACATGACTTCATACAATGAAACGTTTGACAAACAAAAAGTATTTGCATTGAATAAAGTTACCGGCAAAACACGGAAAAAAATATATTTACATTTATTAGTGAATGAAATGCACTACTTTTTGTATGCTTGTAAAATAAAGCGGTGTATCATTTCATGCCTATTTAAGAGTAGTAAACCGTGATTATAGAAAAGATACATTTTTAAAAAAAATTCAGGAAAAAAGCGCAAAAGAATAAAAACCAGTTTAGTTTTTTTTCTCTCTCTCTCTAAATCATCAAGTTATTAATTTTAACATTAAAATGGGCATTTTCAAATGATAAAAAATATATTTAATTTTATATATTTCGCTCATATAATGAAACTTTCCATTTTGGTGCATTCAACGTAATGGAAAATCAGGCTTAGGTGCAATTTAAACAAACTTTTAATGCTCTTGATTATATCTTTGGACAAAATAATATCAATTCTTCTAAAAATTTTCACTGTGAATATTTTTTCATGAATGAAATAGAAATCGATTTTAATATGCAGATTGTAGCTTTATGGATGCTTTTAAAGTGCACAAAAATGATTTTAAAAAATCAGCACTTACCGAGACACTGCTATTACTGACGCATAGAAAATATCAAAATATTACACATCTAAATATGGAATTAATCCCTTAACAAAAAATATCAAATATATCCCAATGTAAGTTGTGCTTCCATGGGGAAAGTATTCATGGCATCAAAAAAGGGTGTTACCATAGGGAATATAAAAGTTTGTATAATTTTAAATATGTTGATACACCCCTACGAAATTTTAGGAACATGAACTTTTAGTATTCATTACTACCTTTGAAATTGTACTTGTAGCTTTTCACATAGGATGATCGATTGCAAAATAAATCTGTTTGGCTCGGTGTTTTTTTTCCCTAACTGTACATGTATGTTATTAGGATTGGATTACGTGTGTGTATTGTAAAGTTAAATGTTTCTGCTTGCCAAAGCTGCGTAATCAAAAAGAATATCTTAAGTGACTTAAATTTTTCTGCTAGTCAAAGAAGACATAATGCTTTATTTTGTAATGAATTTTGGTTTTAAAGTGATAAATTTAAATTGTTGATTTCAACAATTAAAAATGATGGTAAATACGTGTAAATTTCCTGTAAAATGATGGACCACAAAAGGCATGTTTTTTAGTATTAAGCCAAGGTAAGGAAGCTGGTGTCCAAAAATGAGGAAAACAATTTTAATTAATATTAAGTAACTTACGTTATATAATGATAAAAAATTATGTAATAATAGCCATTTTTATAAAGATCGCCTTATTGCATAACTTATTTATATTTCTTGACTACTATTGAAGCTGTTGAAGTAGCAGATCAAGTAACAAATTAAAAACTTTTTATGAGGATTTTAAACTACTTACATCGTATTTTTCCTAAATTTTTCTCAGTATGAAAATAATTCTTTTTAATAACAACATTTTTTTCATAAGTCTACACCGGGCTTATATGAGATGTTATATTTAACTGAAATATGATAAGGCACAATGTTTCTCTTACAAAATCACAACTTTCAAATTCATATCCCAAATATAATTAAATTTCATATAACATATATATATTGTTCGTTCACCAGAAGTTGGCACTTGGCTCCGCCCTCATCACGTGGGATCAGACGATACTATTTCGATGATTTCGGAAGGAGAAAGTGATCAGTGTCAAGAAAGGTTGCCAATTGGCGATCGTTAGCTTTTACACTTTTTTATATTATCATTTCAGTGAGACAGTTGACGAATTCCATGAGTTATTGACTGACATTCAACATACCACACAAAATGTACATCTTTTAAGAGATTTTACCCTTAATTTGTTGTATTTTTCTAGCTGAAAACAATGCTGAATAAAATCTTTGTTTTCAGCTGATCAAAATAAATAAAATCTAGCCAGAAGGATATTTATTTCATATTAGCTTGGCATTTGCTGTCTGTAATGTAAATAGCAATAACATTAACCACTTCTTTTAAAATTGGAAAATATTTAAAAAAAATTTTCATTACTGCATACCAAATTATCAAGGAAAATTTCTAAAAAGAGATGGACATCAATTTTATCAATGCTACTATATTTTAAAAAAACAATTTATTATTTCTTGTTTAATCTGTGCACTATTAAAAATAGATAGTTCAAATTCCAAAATAATATACAATACTTAGTATTTTCAACACTGAAATTTTGTTGCTGAAGTTGACATTTCCATTTATAAAATTTATTAAAAGTTGCAAAAAATATAAATTTGGTTTAAAATATCTTTTTCTTAAATTTGATAAATAAGTTACAGTTATTTTTTGGAATGAGACATAATTCAGAATCTAGTTATAATGAAGAATCCTGATTTAAATTATTTCATGAATAAAAATAGAATTTAAAAAAATTGCATTACGTTTGTAATATTAGAACTTACTAATAAATAAAACATCAACTAGGCGTTTATTCATACTGCTTGAACTGATTAAATTTTATTCAAATGTTTCTAATTAAAAATAACCAAGACATTCTTAACAAAGGAAATGAAAACTATAGGAATTAGAATTAATGTCCATCGTCATAACTATCATCAGTGTCATCATCACTAAAAATTGCTCTCGCTATCAGAATCCGAATTGATGTTGAAAGAAATGTTTTCCACGACTTCTTCGACAATGCCGTCAGTTTCCCAATACTTTTTTTCAATGTGTTCTATATGTTTGCAATGTTTTTCCCATCTCAGATATCCAATATTTATCATGGCTTCCGAAGCAAGACTTTCAAGACGTTGAAAACTCATGTCGGCAGTCGCATTTCTCTCTCGCACGTAACGTTTAACATCCGCCCAAATTAATTCTATTGGGTATAAGTCACAGTGGTATGGGGGAAGTCTCAAAACATCATGACCTTGTTCTTTTAGAATTTCGTCAATGAAATATTTTTTTTCGCCACTTGCATTTGCAGCAATCAGTTCAAGTAACTGAACTTTTCGCATTTTTTTTATCATACGGGATTTGCTTTTTTCCAACCAGGCACACATTTTATCCTTTTTTGAGCTTTTTGTGGGTACGGGATCCATTACTTTTGTGTGATAAGCTGCATTATTCATAACTATTACTGAATTCGTTGGAATATTAGGTAGAAGCTTCTCAACTATCCATTTTTTAAAATTATCAGAGTTCATCTTCCCGTGATAATCTCCAGTTGCAGATCCAGCTTTAAATATTAATCCGGCATTTGGAACGAAACCAGATTCTGATCCAGCATGAACCACAATCAGACGATGACCTGAGCTATCTTTGATGGCAGCGCCAATTTTTTCATCTCTCCAACATTTCTCGAATGAAAGATTGCTGTCCAACCACGTTTCATCTATATAAACTATGTTTCTCTTTGTTTCTCGGAATTTTTTCATTTCCCTAAGAAAACGAAATCTCCTGGCTACAATGTGCGATCTTTCAATTAAGATCTGTCTCTGGTTTCTGCAACGTTTGTTTTGAAAACCTGCAGTGTGGAGGTATTTCCATAGAGTTCCTCTTTTCCAAGGAAAATTTATTCTCTCCTTTACCACGGGAAGCAATCGAGATAAAGACGGAATTTTGTTGTTTGCATAAAACTCATTCACAATATTTCGAAGAACACACAGATCAAAATTGTCCAATATTGCATTTCGAGTCTCGGGACGCTTTCGATGTTTCCCCGGCGTAGATAATTGTCCATTTGTGGATATATCTTCATTTTTTATTCGCTTAATTGTTCTAAGTGAAACACCAGTCGCTGTAGCAGCACGTTTTTGGGCTTGGGAAAGGGGAAACAAAAGTGTTCCAGCTCTAGCCTCATCTTCACAAAATTTAGTACCGTTATTTATTATATATCTCTCTTTCGAGTGAGTAGTTCGCCCTTTTAAATACATTTTGCAGTTGTTTGCTTTGAAAAAATAAGTTTTGAAATTAAATATATCTTTTTTATTAATAATTAGCTAGAAGAACGAAAAGTACGACAGCAGACGATAAAACAAAGTAAGTGATAAAGCGTAAACATTCGCTGTTTGGCGCGCATTTAGGGTTGTCTCATTAACAAGAGTGGAGGAGTTTACACGTCTTCTCCGCGCTGAAATGAACTCTACCTCCAAGAAGGCGGACCGAAGTGCCTTCTCCTGGTGAACATAGAATATATAGTCTTACCACACATTTTCTTAGTCTCATGACAATACGGAATTTCTATAGTCCAAAAAGGTCTGAACAAATATCTTAGTAAAAATCAAATTTAAAAAAAAATTAATTGCTTGTTGTTTTAATAAATAATTGTTAAAATCCTGCTCCTCTCAAATTCTGCAGATACTGGAAATCATGTTACAGATAGGGGTTTATAAGTAAAATAATAAACTATCTCTTACAGTTTCTTAAATAAGTCTTAAATGTGAATTTTAAATACTTCTTTAAATCTAGCAATAAATATTTTCGATCATTCTTTGTACTGTAAATTTTTATGCTCGAGATTACACCTTTAGATTAATTTAACAGGCAGGGTAAACCGTTTTCAGTACTGCAATAATCCTCTGCAATTAAAGTGTTCAATTCATTAAATTTTCATCACAAAGTGGTGTGTGGATTTTGTTTTACTAGTTATGAAATCCAAACGAACTGCTCATTCTCCAAAAACTATTTGAAATAACTTTTTTTCTTTATTTTACTTAATTAGAAGATATTTAAATAGACTTATCGGTTTTAACCTTTTATATATTCTCTGATGATTAACTTATTCAATAATGATGCATGGTATTTTCTATTTGGGAATGTAAACAGAGAATTAGAAGTCAAAATTTTCCCTCCATACTTTCTAGATTAATTTTATTTCTATACAATTAGCGACAGACTCTGTAGATTATCATCTGCAGACAAGCCTTTAAATATTGAACATAGATTTTCCTTGCGCAAGTTTTCTTTTGTTCAAAACATTAGTTGTTATCTACAATTATCACTATATACTCGCCAAAGAAATTACTGAAATTTCCTGACTTGAATTTCTACCATATTATTGCCACAGAATAATGTCATCATTTCCCTCATTTTCATGCAAATAATTTACCGTTTGTTGAAAAGCGATATTTATGGTACCAGCACTGTTTTTAAATTTCTGCAGTGCTTTTTAATTGATATATTAGAACTATTTCTAGAACCTATTTTAGAACTATTTCTATTAGAACCTATTTTAGAACTATTTCTAGACAAACCTTGCAGTTTCAAATCTTATTTCATATAAGACTAACATCTGAAAAAGTGCTTTTTGTAGACTTTTATAACACTCCTGCCATAGTATATTGAATACCTAAACTCATAGGCAAGCTGAATTTTTAATAAAATAGAGCCTTGAACGCGTGTCCTAATAAAGCTCTCAAAGGTTGTACATAGAGAACTTTTGACGGACATAGTAAAAATGATAAGATATATTCCCAACGTAGAAGTAAAGTTAAAAAAAATTTTCATTAAATTACCAAAAATAAATACCAAATTCTATACCAAAAATTGCATTGAAATCGATTTCTTCTGTAACGTTTTAATCTATTCTTTAATTAATTTTAATTAATAATGTTTAATTTTGTAATGTATTGGAGAGAGATTATGCATGAGAGTTATTGGATATCCTCAGTTTGAAAAATTGTCAGGTAGCGACAACATCTTAATTTTTATATGTCCATGGTAATACAATCTACATGGTAACACAAAGACATACCCTTATTATATTTAATTTTACACTGTTTCAAGCATGGCATATCTTTTGGAGAATCTAATGTAAAACAAATTCTTGTTTGAAAGAGTGTTTTAAAAGATTTTTTTTTTTCTGTCGTGAACCATTTTTCTGTAGAAAGCGTTTCATAAATTTCCTAAATTTAACCCCAAAACATATATAAAACATCTAATACATATAATAATAAGCAAAATACAAAGCAAAAATATTAATAATTATAATTTATACTATTCTAAAAACAGTTTTGGATGAGGAAATATATAAAAAACTTTACAAGTTAAAAAAAATATTTGTTGCATGAAATTATTCATCTGCGCAGGTAATTTCCCTTCATGTATATTATGAATTTCATTTATGTTATGAAACATTCCAAATTTGTATACTATATCAAGGATTATAATAACAATAAAAATAAAATGAGAGAGAATTAAAATTATATATTTGCAATTTTTTTAATGTACAGAATAAAGTATTAAAAAATAAAAGATTATTCAAAAGTATTTTTAATTGGATTTACGTTAGTAGTATACGACATGAAATGACAGAATAAAAGAAAACTTCTTCGTTGTTTCTGACCTTGAAAAGGTAAATAATATTCTTATTATCGAGATCACAAAAAGAATTTTCCTCAACGGAATGTTATCGCCCTCTGCTTTTATTTTACTATCTGTAAATATGTCTTTTGGTTGTGTATGAGCAGCATGAATGTCAAACAGTAAAAATTCCCATTTATCATAAATGTCATTTTCATTCTGTTATATCTGTTTGCTGGAACGATAGAAGTGGCGACTCTTTCTAGCTCAATATTACTTGCCCAAATTTTGTAAAAATTTATTTCACTCTTCGAAACTCAGGGGAAAAAATACTTGTACCACTTTCTAAGTATAAAATCCATTCCCTGATTAATCAGTAAAATTCAAAGGAAAAAAGCCTTGACCGCAATGATTTGCAAGAGAACTTCAAATCTTGAAATAAATTAAGTATCGATTGTTCGAAAATTAAGTATCGATTGAATTTCGTTTCAATCACTATATTTTTCCAACTCCAGAATTTTCAAATTTTTAATTACAGAAATAGATACATTTTTAAAGTATGTTACCTCTTCCATAATCGAGAGGAAACGATGGTGGTGTTAGATATTTTGTTTATGTATGTTAATTTTCACTTTTCAAACTTTCACTTTTTTTGAGAATTTGTAAATTACCATCAGTCAAAACTTAAAATTTCTTCAAGCTCATTAAGTAACTCAGTTATCTTCATGGAAATATTATTTAAAATATTCTATGATTAAAATATTTAATATTTTATTCATCTACCAACATCTTTCAATAAACATGGAAAAGAATAAACATAAATCTTATGACAGAACCCTGAAAAAATTCTTAAGACAAGCTTTATTTAAAAAAGAGTTTAAATTCTTCAGCTTCTATTGTATTAAATACGATTAAAATGGTATCCTGCTATGAGGAATTGAAATATAATCCTAGATGTCCATATATTTTTGATTCAAAAATAACTGAACTTTTTTTTATTAATTTCCCATTCTTAAGCAACTTAAACTAAATTAGAATTATCCTTCTAAAGTGAGAGATCAAAACATGTGAGTATTCATCTTTTATTTTCTGAGACTTAGGCTAAGCTTATTACTTTCTGAAGGTAAGTGGGATTTAGATAGACAATTAAAAATTTCTTTAAAATTTTCTGATATCCCAGCTATGAAAAACATGAAATTTTTGAGGTAAATTATTAAAAAGGTCTCATATAGAAAATAAGATAAACAACAACACATAAATATCTCGCCATTAAATTGCTTTTTAAAAGTTTTAAACACTACAATCACGCATGGGTGCATATTTTTCGAATGATACGCTCTGCTGTAATCTGATTGTATCGCAGGTAGTATGTAATCCGAAAATCCTTAACCCGCTTACAGAAACTCTAATCTTTAGTCGTTGTACTGCGAAAAACGAATCAAATTTCAATCCCTTCCCTAGATTATTTCGCTTCAGATATCTGACTACTTGTTAACAGAGAAAGAAGAGATATTTTTAGCAAATATTTTCAACTGAAAGATCTTTTAAAAAATATTTTTTTTTTATTTCAAAATATTTAGACACAAACAGTTCTTTTTCTAAACATTAAATCCCAAATTTGTTAGCAATTAAATTTTGAAGGTAACTATTTTCTTTCTATTGTTAACATTGTCTAGTTTATTATTCGAATTCAAATAACATTCTTATACCTTTTTCTTCATACTTATTTTAACTACAAAATCTTGTTTATTTAATTTACAAATGTTTAAAAAATAAATTCAGACTATATTATTACATGCTATAAAAGCAACTTGCATGAGACTAAGAATCGATATTTTTGAATAAAATGTCGCCACATATCAATTCATTTTTGGGAGCACTTTATCCTACTATATCAATTTATATATATTTGGATTATTTTTGTTAAATTCATTTGCAGTTATTTATGAATTCGTGAACAGTTAAAATACTTATTAGATTTTGAAATAGGTGGGATTCTAGAATAATTCTTAATTTATGAAAAAAGTTTCAATGATGTTTTAAATTTAATTAAATAAACTATTTCCACTTTTCCATTTTTTTTTGCCTCCGTATTCGGTACATTCCTTTATTAAAATGCAAACAATCCATAAAAAACATGTAGAGTTTTTTTTTCCGTTCATAATATTACAGTTTTTATAGTATCATTAACGGTAGATATCCAATATTTACATTAAAAAATTTTTTAATACACTTCAAAAGTAAATACTACCAATCTCTAATGTATATTTTGTCATAATATAGCGAGTCCATAAAATTCTTCCTTTCTCTATGTCTCTCTCATCCTAATTATCTCGAACATAAATCCTTCATACCACACGAAAGCTTCTATGCTAAGCAGCTTTTGCACTACATTCATGTATTATTCTTAAAATGAGATTTTTACGTGCTTTTGTTATGTTAAATCGTCGTATTAGTGAATGAAAAAGTGAAGATGGTGAGTGTGTTTTAATTAAATAAGCATTCGTAGTAACAGTCAATTAACATGGTGCGTTTTAATTTAATTCATGATTTGAAGCTGCAGACGAGTTAATTTTCTTTTAGAAAAGTGTAATTAGAAGCCAACTAAGCATCTTAATGGGAATGTTCATGAATTTAGAATATATTTTTAAGTTCTAGTAAAAAAAAAATCTGAATTATTTTTCTTAGCGGATTATAAGTAAATAAAACATTTATTTATTTTAAAACATTTTTTTTATTTATTTTTATATTATTATAAAAGAGATGTTTCTTGAATTCAAATTTTCTACGTTTATTCTTTTTTAAATTAACATGTTTCAAAAGACAGTGTTTATTCTCGTAAAAATTTAAAAGAAATTATGTGAATTTTAATGATTTTAATAAAATTTAGGATTGTTTATATAACTTAATAGATAATAATATGTAGAACAAAAAAGTTAAATTTTCATTCAGTACTCATTCTTGATACAGGAAAAGTAAACTGAAAGGGAAAACGTTTAATATTTAGCTGCTAAGTCTGAATCAATATTGCTTAAATATGTTATATTTCTTTGCACCTTGCAGGCAAATAAAATACATAAATTTGTTGATGATTTCCTCAGAAAAATGTGAGAATTAAGATAAAATAAAATTAATCTTTATTTCATTAGTATATTTCAGATATCAACTTTGAAAGATTGATATTAGTTGCAATTGTATGACTATTTTAAAGTTAAATTTAATTTTTCTTTTGAAATAAAGTTTTTCTGTTATATTTTTCTGCTATGTATTTAAAATGAAAGACAAAATTTTTATTCAAAGGAAAAAAAGACGTGTACATCAAGGGGAAAAATTCAGTTAGATCTGCATTTTAAACTGAAGAATAATAGTACATTTTTAATTTACACAACAATTAAAATTAGCTCAAAACTTGTACTTTAATAAATCTACTTTGATAAAAGAATAGCTTGAAAAGAAAGCATTTCAAGCTCGAATGTAAGAGCATTTAAATATGATTTCAAGTGCAAAACTAAATTTATTTTAATGAATATAAAAAGTAAAAGAAATTGACCAACTTTTCATAAAAAATCCTATTTAAAGATATAATAGCTTCGTGTTATTTTCAAAGGGTATGTATTAGAAAGTACAACTGAATTTATAATGTTAACGACAAAAGAATTACATACTCATATATAGTTGAAGAAAATGAGACACTTTATATGCGTCTAGCAAAAATCAGCAAGAAATCTTTAGATATGCATGGTATCACAATACAGACGGCTTCAAAAAAGAATAAAAGTGTTCCAGGAAGAAAGCAATATAATATACTCAAAGCCCTACGGAAAAATAAAAGGAATTTCCACAATATATATACAAAACTTCATAAATAAAAATATTTTTTCATTTAGCGTAAAGTATTAGAACTGAATATCTGGTTCATAAATAGCATCGCGGTGTAAATTTTAAATCCCTATGAAAACTATCTATTGTTTCAAATTGTTACCGTCAAAATAAGAAAATAAAGAATAAAAAGCATAAAAGAAAGGAAAATTCTTCCTCCAAAAATCTCTTTCACAGTTTACAAGCCTTAAGACAGAAAGGAGCATTTATAATTAATTTCCGGGATTTTTTTATTCTAAGAAATTACTAACAACTTTATTGAAAGTAAATGGAAATGAGAATGATTTCCTGGAATAATGCAATCATTCTATGTATTTGAGATTAATTTTCAGAAATTATTTTGTTAGGATTAATTAGTTTTAAACTTAAATATTTTTAATCTGCTTTTTTGATGAAATAAAGTTTGGCGATCACGAGAAAATAAAGTAGCGGAAAATAAAGTTAATTTAGCGATAAGATACTAACTATTTTCACAGTATATTTCGAATTTCATTTGATACATTTTTCTTTTGCCTCATAAAGTACAGTAAGTATAATGAAGATCTAATTGCATAAAATACATGTAATATAAATAAATAAATGATAATTATAATATCGCATAACTAAAATGCAACGTATCTAAGTTAAGGAAATAAAAGATATATTTTAATAATTTGAACTTTAATTAAAAAAGAGAAAATGATTTGTAACTATAATAAACTTATCCATATCAAAGACTAAACAGAAGATCATACATAGTACCAGAAGTATTATTATTACTATTAAAAGTTATTATAATATATGCCTGATATAAAATGCCGTTATATGAAATATTATTTTGAAAAAGATGCTTACATATTTGTCACCATTAATACATAAATGCAGTCATCAAATATTTCAATGAAAACTTTGTATATGGAAATTAATACGATGCTTTAAAAATCATTAAAATTCCTCATGATTGATTTTTTTTCAATATCTTTTGTTTAAAACTTATTATAAGATTGTTAAATACGTTAAAAAATTTGTAAAACTTCAATTACTAATACAAATTTCGTTACTTTATCTTTTAATTTATACATTTTGAGATAAAATATTTAAAAATTGAATATTCTCGTTCAAATAAAATGTTACGAATAATTTGTTATGCGATATATCAAAGGGATAGAACTTTCTTAGCGTTAAACTAAAACCAATTGCTTAAGAAAAAATAATCTTCTGGATAAAAAATGTAAATAGTTGGAATAATTGGCAGACTTCCTTTTTCAACGACAATTTATCTTCCTTAATGATGATAGTATTGTTGGTTTAAAAATGCTCTGATAATCGCTTAAAGAGTGTTTGATATTGTAGATTAATTCCGATTTTGGAGCAATTAAATATGATTTCATAAAATGTTTATTTTTTTAAAAGAAAATACAAGTATTTTCTTCATAGTTATTATGAAATATTACCATTTTAATATCTCAAAGCGGTGAAAATCCAGCACTCTAAAATAAAACTGGAAACTATTATTTCTAAAACATATGAAAATAACGAAATTTTCCAGCTGAGATAATTATTGCTGATACTGCAATCTCTGATATAATTAGGTTTTCTCTGATATTAAAGACAAAATATTTTTTCTACTAAAAGATTGTTTTATTTGAAAAGCTACTTACAAGTTCAAATCATTATATAATGTTATTAAGTACATAACATGTAAAAAATAGACTTGAATTAGGTTGAATTATTAAAACATAAAATCATATTTAATGCTTCTAACTGTTATAATAAGATAAATATTCATTAAATTGAATATTTTCAGTACCTTTTCATGAAAAAATTTTGCTAGCAGTAAATGCTATAATGATGAATTACTGAACATATTATAATGTTTTCGATTCTAGTAACCAAACATAGAATAAAGATAATAAATACCGAATAAATATCTATGTGCTATCAACAAATAAATAGTTTTTTTGCTAAAGACAATAATAGAAAAGACTCCCTCCCCCAAATTAAGAAATATTTTTAAAAAAGGAATTTTCAATTATATGAATAGTCTATCTCCTATTAGTATGAAAAATCCAATTCCAAGAATGGTATGAATGTCTTTTAGTGGCTTTTATTGGAAAGTGTTTTTGTGAATTTTGGTTTAGAATTACCAGATTCGCCACTTTTACCATAAGAACTTGGTTTTGCTTTTATAGTTATTTATGTTTCATTTTTTCATTTAAACTTTTATCAGTTAGAAAAATTACACACTCAACACATAAAATGTTTCTATTTCATGTAACATGCTTTTCCTTTAACCAAATGATAAAATTCTTGTATTTGAGAGTTGAATTAATGAAATTGTTTCAGATTATTCAGTAAAAAATATTTTACTCCAACAATAGAACATAAATTTATCTATAGATTAAATTCTTTGCATAGGATATATCAAAGTTTTAATCAATAATAGCATATAAATAAATAGCATTAATGAATAGGAACATAAATACATTTAAAAGGATCAGAAAATTTTTCAAAAAGATGTATCAATAATTTTTATAAAACTCTATATTCTTAAATATTTTCTTTAATATTTAAAAAAAATTAATATTTTTGATCTTAAATTGGTGAAAATCTAATCATTTTTCAACAACTGCCTAAGCAAAAGATAGGAAAGGTTGCAAAAATTAAATAAAAAGGAGTTGAAAATATTATCAATTCTGTCTCTTCATAATCTAAAAAAGAAATCTATAAAAAAACTGCAGTGATAAAACTATAAACTTTGAATTTGATCAGAATACGTGATTCGTTTTATATTTTTTTCTTACTTTTTAATCGCAAGTTATTGTAAACGAATATTTCATAGTTTTAAAAGAAAACGGCGGCACGACATTCAAACTCGTACTCACACTAAAAGAGTTTGCCACAATTTATGTGGAAAAAGCAGCAGGCTGCAACTTTGAATAATAAAACCGGAAAAATTACAGATATAAAAAAGTAACCATCAGATAACTTCATAAAAGCTTTAACAATGCAACCGTAGTATTTTCACTTACTTTTATACTCTTTCTTTTTTTTCGAAGTATCTGAACAAAGTTTTAGCATTATTTTTTTTTATTATATGAATTTTTTTAACTTTCAAATTCTGCTTACATTCTCAAAGCGTGAAGAAGAAATTTTCGATTTTGTTTAAAAAATGCTGCATTTGGGATTTTACTGTCATTGCATTTACGCCTTGTTCATAAATTTACTTCGTGGTTTTGCGAATTTCTAAGGTGGGAGTTTTTAAAAGGAATTTAAAAGAAGTTTTTCAAGCGTAAAATAAGAGTTGCGCCTGCCATAATCAAAAGAGGCAATAAAATAGCGAATTTCTACCTTTCGTTTTATGTTAAAGGAAACTTTTTTCCAGCCAGATATTTAACAATATTTTTTTAGCTAAATTGATTTCATTCATGAATGAATTCAATTTCATCTGTTTTCTCTTAGACAATTATCATTCCTAATATTCCTAATCCACTTTGTCAAGCTAAATATCAAATTTGCTTTGAATGAATAATTTGGAATTTCCCGATTCCAATCCCCTTTCAGATCTAATATCTGGGAGCTAAAAGAAATTATGCTCATCATTCATGCATCAGTATAATCTACAAATAATACATTTCATCCATTCATCAATCTGAACAACAAATAATACGCTTCTTTCATTCATTCATTCATCTAAATAAACAAAAAGAAGATAAATAATGCGCATCATGCATTCATCAGGCTATACAATATATAATTCATAAATTTGCCTCCAATTTTGTTTTCCAGAAATTATATTAAATTTTCTTTAGAACAAAAATATGTACTTAACATTTTAAAAATTTTAAATTCATCACAGTTAAAAATTTCCATTTTAAACACATTTAAAAATACGAACAATATCAAGGCGATATGATAATTTATTTTATACATTTTAAACATCTCTGATGGGATATGCATATCTTGAGAGAAGAAAACTTGCAGATATTGCTCACGTTCCTCAATATATTTTGATATCAGGGAACAAACACCTGCTGTTTGATGTACACCACTCCAAAAATATCAAATATTGCTATACTCGTTTCACACCAGGATGAAAAAAAAAAATTGAGATGAGTTATCGTACCGCTATATTTTTATTATTTCTGGAACAATTTATCACACTCAACATAACTAAGTTCAATTTAAACTTTCAACTCTTATATTTGATTTCCGATGAGTAACAATTTTTTTTTTTTACTTTTCTTTTAATAGCCTCGCAAAATAGGAATATTTATTTATAAACACTCGGATTAAGCAGGAGGATTTGAAATTCATTGTTCAGATTTCCTAAAGCGTTTAGGTATAATAAAAGAACATTATTTCGCATAAAATGTATGTCACAAACTTATCTATAATGTTGCAGAGGTCACTGTATGTCCACTCATTCTGATCATCGGCTGGTATTCTCTAAACTTACAATAGCAGGAGAAAATTGTCTGATAGCAGCCCAACTGTATAGAGAATGTTATCTCAACCGTCGAATATTAATGCGTGTGGGAACCTGAATCATTTGCTTGTTTTGGCTTGATATTGATCACCTGTTGTAACTGTTATATCATTGATAGAACTTTCTAGATAGACAATTTCTTTGTATGGTCTCACTTCCTGAAACCTTTGAATTTACCTTGCCTTCTGCACGATGATTCTATAAAACCGTTTTTTTTTTCTTTACTAATTAACTAAACGAGAGTCAGGCAATTTTAAATAAAGATAGAAAGTACAATAAAGATAGAAATAACAAGTAGAGTAGCATATTAGCAGAATAATTTAGAAATAATTTCCATAATCGATTACAAATAATGCAAGTTTTGCATGAACGATATTTATATGTCATACAATACATTATTCCATTATTGAAAAAGTAATAAAAATTCAAAAAATTATTACATTTTACAGTTTACTTGTTCACTTTATTTAGAAAACTTAAGTTCTATATATTTCTTTGCCAATATTTTGTTTAAAGCTAATTTTTTGGCATTATATCATATTTGGGATTTGTCTTTCAGGTATTTGGAGAATGGAAATTGGGACCTATCGCATGTAAAGTGATTGTGTATGCCCAAATCGTGACCCTGGCAAGTACTACTTTCATCCTCACTTCGATGAGCTACGACCGCTATTTGGCGATTTGTCGACCTCTGAGAACAACAGGTGGTGTCACACAGGCAAAACGACTCATCATTGGATCTTGGCTGTTAGCATTTGTCTTTGCTATCCCTCAAATCTTCATTTTTGTTCAAGTAAGTAGAGCAATATTTGATTAATATTTAAATATTGCCTTCTATTTCAAAAACCTGTGTCTTCAAATTTTAAATACTAACAAAAATAAATAAATACTCGGATTTAAAATTTTGTTTCTGTATATGACTAAAATTTTACAACTAAATAGTTTCATTAGCATATGCAGGCATACGAATTTTTTTTTTTCATAAGGAATATTTAGAAACTCCTAATAAGACTCAAAAGAAAACATTAGAAAGATTTCGTGTGTACACTTACAACCATCACATTTTGAAGAATTTTAAGCCGAAAAGAAATTAACGAAATGATAGATTATTGCATAGAGTGGATATAAAATAACTTCCTTGTTTGGAGATATTTAAATATAAAACTAACGAAATTTTATTAGAAAAGCATTAAAACGTACCAATAAAAGAGGTTCCGAAGCTATCGGAATTGGCTTTTTGATCAATAACTACAATAAAAGAAAAATGGATTAAATTTCATAGATTTTACAATTGATAAAAATGGCCAAATATAAGTTGTTGAGGTACAATATCAAATTCTCAGTAAATAATGTTTTATTATTCAACAGAATTCCTTAGGACATGTGCAATAATTTCATTCTGCTGATTTTCCCTGAGTACAAATATTGCATCCAATATATGATGTTCCTTATTTCAGCTCGTAAATGTATCTTTGGATGTTTCTAATAAACACTGTTGTTGCATCCTCTAATGTTGCTTATCTTTCTCTGTCGGCTCTAACTCTATTCATCCAATTTCCTTGAATTTTTAAATTATTCATCTCGGTGTTACCATGTACAACTAACTTTTCGATAAAATATGAAACTTTCTAGATTTCCTCGGAACACCAGCAGTATTGCATTCTCTAATATAAAACGGTTGCAGGAGCAAAGCAAGCTCAAGTTAGGTAGGACGCATATAGAGCACAAATGAACAGTTAATCAGAGAACTGAATGTTAATTTTTATTCTTTTTTCGAAAGGTTTCGAAAGGAATGAGTGCCGCTGCTGCCATGTACGCGTGGGAAATTTGCATTATTTACCCCAATTGTGCATATATTCTTGCATGTGCGTGATAGAAGAACCAAAATACTTTCTAGTGACGACGACTTTACATACTAATTTTTTTTCGTAGAATTTATCTTTGCATGCCTTTCATGTTCCGTATACGAAATTCGGTCCCATTCTATTCATTTGATTTATTTCAAATGACTCCAAACAAAGAATGTTATTTTATTGCCTTCTATATAGCATTTAAAATTTTATTAGTGTTCCCAAATATGTGTGCGACGGTGAAATCGAAATTATCTGAACATTAACTGATTATAGAATATATTTATTCTTTTTCACTCTTTTGTCTTTATAATCTTCACACATTTTATGATATTTTAATTTTCCAAATTCAAACAATTCGTACTTTTATGAATATTTTCTTTGTTTGAATTTCAGTATCACTTACATGAAAATATCTGATAAAAATACAATAAATTATAATAAAATAAAAGAATTTGAATATATCGAAATTCTAATGTTCTCATATCTAGCTCCGATGAAAAATCTAATTTCATGAGAATATATTTTCAACAGTTTAATCACTTATTATATTAAGGAAATTAAATTTGACTGCAAAATTTTAGAATTATTCGATATTCAATTTGAGTTTGAACACTAAGGCAGGTAGTCAGATACAATATTAAATTCTTAAAATATTTTTCCCATGTACCATCCACCATATATTTCATTATGTAGCTGCGGATTAGCCATTTTATAAACAAATATGTTCACGTTAAATAATGCACCTGGATTCCAAAAGGAAACTAATAGGTTTAATATGTGATATAATAATTGATTGTCTTGATGTAAATATTTTTAAAAAAAGCAGATTTTTGTTATTCAGCCTTTCTTTATCCAATATTCTGTTTTAACCGGCATCAGTGCTGAATTAGTTAACACCTTGTTATATGAATTAAACTTTTAATAAGATAACACAACTTATTTAGGACATTTTTTTTGTTATTTCAATTCATATAAAAAAGTTAACAGATTCCGATTCAGTAAATTTTGATTTTTATCTCTTAAATAAATTGCTGCTTTGACTTAATTACAAATTAAAATATCAAACATCTAGTAATTACAGGTCCATGTTAGATATCGTTTTGTATAGAAAGTTACAAAGGAAAAATGTAGACTTTATTAATTTTCACTATCTACAGAATTTCCAACTGTTAATGAAGTGTTTGTTTCGCTATACCTGGGGTGTCGACGTTAGGCAGATATGTTGCATTCGTCCTTACGTCTTTTTAGTTTTGCTGGAAATCGCAAGGCGATTAGTATGCTGCAGTACCTGTTTCTGTAGTGAATTTCTCTTTAAAAATTGTTCATGGTGTGTGTTCTTAACCGAAATAAAGAGACGTTGTTTAGAAGAACATTTAATTTAGGTGAATGATGTTGAAATATTTCGTAAGATTGCACTAAGCTGAAGGACCTTTGCAAAACATTGAATGAGATAAAGATTCAAGTATAGGTGCGATGCCTTCATCTTTGTTTAAGTTTTAATTAGGTAAACATGAATTTGACCTGTTTATACGAGTATTGTTTCTAAATTTGCATTTCTAGAAACACGTTGACTGCTTAATGACCTTGATGTTTTCACCTAGGATGTATATTGAAATGCTTTAAAGTATTTGCTTAATTGCTGGTTAAATAATTCAATCCCACAAATTTAGAAATATTACCTATTTCCTCAAACAGATTTTGGATTCCTACATATTTGCATCCAACTATGAAAAGGTTGAATGGTTTGTAGCAGTTGAATAAGAGTACTCAAAAAATGTAATTATAGCTACTAGATTTTTTAGTGTCGGTTTCGGTCTTAGAAACAAATTTAAATCATAGATAATCTGAATATATTAGTGAATGAGAATTTTAATCTTTACAAGAGTGCAATTCCCTATAAAATACAATCTAATTGATCAGTTTTTGCAAGGCGAAGTTATAAGGAAAGTACAAAAATATAAACAATTCAAGAAAAAAAAATCATTTAAAAAATATTCGAAACAACTTTCCCGGATCACTTTATTGGCTTTATTTGTAATCACACAGGTCGAAAATCGTGCAGATTATCTTCAAAAGATTGCAAAGATAGCCTACAAAAGTTGGATTTGCAGTCAAAATTTGTTTTTATTATTTCTAACCGCAAATGCAATTTACTATTTTTTTCCTATGAATTACTATGAATAAAATGTGTCATGAATACTTCATATAAGATACATACATATATTCTAGAAATTGTTAACTTATTTTTATGAAATATTTTCATGATACATATAAATATCTGATTTCACATAAATGTCTACAAATAAATTTGTTTTTAATCAACTAAGAATTTATCAATCTTGTAAAAGAACCAATGCAATTAGGAAAATATTATATATGATATAATTTATTTTCGAAATGCAAATCCTTCTACAAAGTATTTTAAATATGGCAAAATCTCTTTAAAAACTACTATTTTTCAAAACCAAGAGTATTTTCGTGGTTTAAAATCCTTAAAGAAGATGTGAATTCCGTTGTAATTAAATTACTTTATAGTACAAGATACACTTTTCCAAATCATGAACAAATAAGCAAATTGGTGACAAACTCACTCATCAACGAACTAATCTCTATAACGAAATTAAGGAATATCCTGAATTGGAGTAGATAAAGTTGTTTCACCATAATATGGTACTTTCTCACGTTGCCATTTTTATTCATTAAACTCTGTATTTACCAGATATGGTTCCGTATGACTTTCTTATTTCTATGGTTGAAATTGACTATTCGTGGTTTTAGATATGGGTCTATTGATGCAATAAAGAAAATTCGTTTTAACCCTTGAAGGGGTTGACATAAACGACATTAAAAAGTTGAGAATAGGTAAAATGTAGAATGAAGTAAATTGCAGTTGGAACATACTACTTTGAAGGAGATTTAATAAATACTAACCAATAAATTTATATCATTTTTAAGGTAAAACTTTCAATATGAGAACTATTGGAATTATTGTAGGTAGCTATCGGAACAAGTAAGGAGGTAATTATTAGGGATTAGAGGGTTTGTGGCTTTTATACCTTTAACGGCGTTTATTTGTCTGAACAATACTGACTACTGGTGCATTGTATGCACCGTATCTGTGCACAAAAGGTTATTTTTGCTAATTCAGAGTATCGTGTTTTTGAATTTTGTACGGGAAATTGTATTTGCATTGCGATCTATCTATCTGGTACAGTAAACTTGTATTTAAAAACAGACAATTAGTAAGTCCAAGAAGCAAAACATTACATAATGTTAAACATAAATGCAATGTTTGTTCGAGGTTCTTTTAGGAAACTCTTTATTCTCTTTATTTTTCGAGAAAATAAAAGGGATTGTTTTGCTAATGAGTCTGCATGATCATAAAAGCAAATTGATTGTACAATTTTATTCCACTTGATTCGAAATTGAAATTTTCTCTGCTATTTTAACATCAATGACTATGCTTTAAGAATAAAAAAAAAGCATTTAATTATATAATTCTTTTTGTCGTTATACTACATACGTGAAAAGTTTTGTCTCTATCCCAAATTAATTTAGTCGAAAATCAACGTCCAATAAGATAATTGGTAGTAAAATAATTCTTTAAATCACATTTAGACATTGCAAATTAAGTTCTTTTGGTCTTTTTTTTAAAATCTAAACTTTAATATTTCGAATATTTCTTAAAAATCAGTTTCTTTCAAGCAAACATGTATTACTTTGAAATATGTACAGAATTATACATGGCAGGGCTGGCATTTTCCTCGGTGATTTTTTTAACTTTAAATTTAATGATTAAAATTTAAATCAATTTTTTATCAAAAATTATTTTTATCAGATGAAGTCTTCCAATTTCACCTTTAAAAGAATGCTTGCATTTCTCTCCATATATTCCTTATATGCTTGCATAGTTACAAGTATCAAATAAATCTCGCATTATTTTACTCAACAACATTTTTATGCGAAATATTCTGTTTTATATTTGGACTATTTCTGTTTTATAGATAATTTTCAATAAATTTTGAAAGAAAGGTCACAATTTCCCTTTTTGGATAAAAACGAATTGTTATTCTTTAACGCTATTTCCGAAATAATTACTATTTACATATATAATGATAAATAGCTATGTACCAAACTGTAAATGAAAATATACCATGTTCTCATGTGACATTTCCAAGTCATGTGTATTTACCGATCCTTGGGGAAATAAACAAAAATCTTTTTTTCTTCTAATCAAGATTAAATATGTAAAATTCATTACCAACACTGATCTGAAAGGAATCATTAATTGAAATTTGTAGAAAATTATCTAAGATATAATATATATATTCAAATTAAATTTAATTTAACTTGGATAAAATATTTGCTTTTTACCCAGTTTCGCCCTTTAATTTCTGTGATGTACTTTATGGAGTAATTTTAATTTTATGAATGGGCTTCACTTTCATTTTTAATGAGGTGCATTCACATTTGAAACACACACCCTTTTACTTTGAGCTGTTCTTCTTTGTATTTAAGCTCAGTTAATCGCGATTTTTAATTTATATGTGAAACCGATTAACTACGACTAAGGGAGACACGAATTCGGGAGTTAGAGGTTTTCGGATAAGTAAATAGGTCATCACCTCACTTGTGGGTAATATTGTGGGATGGAATTACTCCCACTCCAATGATGGGACATACCTCCATTATGATGGGTGGCACCGTGGCCGGTGAGATTCTTGTCACCTCCGTGTTGTTGTGATGAGATATTCAATAAGGCCTTTGAGATTGTCATAATATGGCAACTATTAATTTTGTGTTGTTCTTCTTATTGATAGTCGCCTGTAGCTATCAAATGCTATAAGCATTAAAATAATTTCGATAGCAAAGCTAAAAGCTGAAAAGGAGATATTTTGAATACAGACGTTAAAATAACTTTTATGGATGGTTCAGTTTTATCTGTGTTTATTTCGCCCGCATTCAGATATTATGATGAATTTGTTCTTCCAAATGCTTTTAGATAGAAAAATATGCATTTGTTTATCCATTTACTACATTAATGTTATTACGGTTGTTGACGTCAAAACGCAATTGAATTTATTTTGTGAGAACCTATGTTTCTGAGAAGAATAAAGGCACTGCACACATATTTGAAAGGACCCTAACATTTCAACAGATATTTTCATAAGTAAAAAGATTACCGTACAAAAGCGTGATTTGATTTTGTAAAAAAAACAAAATGTAGTAAAAAGCATGCATATGAATTATTAAAGCTTTTCGTAGAATGTTTTCCTCAGTCAGAACAGAAAAGTGCCAAACTTAAACAAGTCCATGAATGGAGATACAAGTCTTACTCCTTAATGGCTTGCCAGGTCTATTTTTTCCATAAAAGTGTTTGCTTCAAAAGCAGTAAGCATTAATTGTTAGGAGCATTAAATATACAAATGTTTTAAATGTGTATATATAATGCATGCATGCTTTTGAACCTTATATTCCCAGCGGATTAAAAAAAAAAACTATCGAAAAGGTATTTTGGCGGAAAAACTATAAAATGCTATCTCTCTTTTCATCTGAAGATAATTTTTTAAAGGTGATACATTATTTTGAATCTTTAGATTAAGGTCCATGAAATTTCATAAAAATATTTGGCGCAGAATCAGGTCTTTTGATCCTTTTAAAACTGCAAATAAATTAAGATGCATTGAGATATTATGAAATGTTTTCCTTTTTGAATGATTCTAGAAATACATTTACTTTTAGCAACAAATGAAGGTTGAAAATAACTGCATATTATATCTACGATGTTGTTCGATATTCTGAATACAGAGCAATATAATATGGATGCAGTTACAATATTGGAGAATTTCTTAGGCTAATAAGGATTAGACATGGTGTGATACAATGATATGGAGGAATAAAGCAACCTGCAGGCGGAAGTCAGAGGAAAAATTTTACCGACAAATATATATATAACGCTAACGTACGTGGCAAAGAAATCTCTCTTGTTATTTATTGCCAAATGGCAAGTCAATTGTAATTATAATGCTATAAAACATTTCACACTGCTCTATTAAATGTTTTTACTGCCACAATTCAACGCTTCGAGTATCTAATTATTGGAACAGCAAAATATTGTCAGAAATGACCAGAAGATGGTCACCGAAGCTCGATTCAGTCAAAAGAAAAAAGACGACAGAAATAGGCATTAAATAGAAAAATTCAATAGAGCGCGATTATAGACTTAATCATCCCTAGATAGGTAATCGCTATAGCTTGTCTAAAGAAATTGACGTTCATATCTTTCTATAATATTGTCTCACGAATATAACTTTTGCATTATCTTAAAAATTAAAAAATTAATTCTTTCAATAAGATCAATTTCATTTCCGCAATTTTTTTTTTTTTCATTTCGTGCATCAAATTAAATTTTAATGATTTTTTTTACTTTAATTTGATGTACAGTATGAAGCAATGTTTTAAATTTAGTAAGAAATTTAAGTTCATTCGTCAAAATGTTTTAATTCATTTTTTTTTGACGATTCGGAAGTAGGGTTTTGACTCTGTTTTTATTTCGTAGTATTTATACTTTTTAATTTGCACCGTCTTTAACTTGTGGAAGAACAATTCAATTATATTTATGTTTATTAAATAACAAGGCGAATTTTTTAAAAAAAATGCATTCTATTTAGTAGTTTAGTGGTTTTAATAGCTAAATAAATTCTGCATTAATAATTTAACGATTTAAAAACTCAATATTCTGTGCTAAGAAGCTGATCGCCACGGGCGCATAGGGTTAGCGAAGAACGCTAGCTGAAATTTAAAGTTAAAATATAATAGAATTAATTATACATGAAAAAAGCCAAACATTTGTATTTTTGTAGTTTTTATATATTTACATGAATTTTATTTTTTAGAACATTATATGGGTTTTCTATCGACCCAAAGAAGTTCTGGAGCAAAACATAAAAAAAAAATGAATGGAGGGTTAACTTTAGAGAAAATTAATATTTTATTCGAAAAATACGGAAAGTCGTAATTTTTCGTTCATTTTCATTTGGTTTAAAAATTCTGTGACAATATTTAAAATTGTGTGCATTATTTTAGCCGATGTGCGATGGATTTTCAAATTTAAAAAAAGTTTTTTGCGATTTCAGAATAAATGGGGCATTATTTACGCTACTAATTTAATTCTTTTTAGAGATCTTTGGTTTCATGGAGGTGGAATAGCGCAGCTATACCATCTGAGATCAGAAACAACATCAACAATTTAATTAATATGAAAAATAATTTAATAAAAAGCATAGAAATGTTAAAATCCATAAGGCCTGTTCAGAACTATACATCTAACCATAGGGAATGAAGGAAATAAAAAAAAATATGAGAAAGATTTAAATAAATAGGAAGAAATAATCACAATATGCCATTCTTAAACTTCAATGCGTATACGCTTTTATGATGGGTTCTAATAAAACTATTCAATAGAATTAAAATCTTTATTTGGAGAAATGCACCAATTTTACAATTATCTATTAACTATGAAATATCTGTACTCATTTTCTTCAAACAATTCAATTAAGACATTATAGGGAAATATAAAGACGATATTACTTTTAAAGAAGCCACACTATTTGTACTCATTCGTGAAAGAAAATTCCATGCAAATATATGCAAAATGTTTGAATAGAACAGATGATATTTTTTTTTGAAATTTAGTGATATCGCACAGATTTTATTTTTATTTTGTAGAGTTACACATAATGCAATTTTTATTTCTGCTTTTATTGACTGTTCTTCTTTTAAAAGAAGTTTATTGAGACACAAAAATTTTCTTAAATACTCTGCATTGTCTAGAAAAATCAAACAGAATTTACTCATTGAGAATAAAAAGAAGATGTTTTGGTGGAATTTCAGCTCTAATTTGAAGAAATTTCTTTCTTTTCTTAACGTTATTTCTATAACAAACATCTCAATGAGTACCGCAAATATTTGATTCTGGTTTATTTTTCTTGACTTCTTGTCCCGCAGAGTACTTTTTAACTACGCAATTCGTTTAATTTAAAGAATTACTCCAAAGGTCGGTAATTTATTTTGGGGGAAATACAGTAGCTTAGGAAAAACAGCCGTTTGATTTTTAACAGATTTTTATTGGTTCTATATAACAAAAATCTCCAAAATTAAATCTAATAAAAGGATACCAGCCGGAATTCAGATTTTTGCATACATAGAAAATGAGTTCTTAAGATATCATTACAAATTTAACCCTTTGATGATGGAAGAGACATATTTGTATATTCTGTTTGAGAAGAAGAAAGCTATTGCATTAGTAGTTGATTCGCCCATTCTGAAAGGTCTTTCACTTTTCTTTATTCGAAGCAGCAACTTGTTAGTGACATTCTCGAAGCAATTGTCTCGTGAATTTCCGTTAAAGAACTTGTAGGCGATAAAGAAGAAATCCTGTTTCATCTCCTATTCTACCGTTATCTCTGTTATTTGCTTCTATGTGATACATCCACTAAAGCTATCTCCATTTCTGAATACCTTTCTTATCTAAAATCTCGCTATTTGCTAAAGATCACTTTCACCTTCTTTGCACAAAAGTTATCTGGATCCCCAAAATAATTTATAAGTTGGCATGATTTATATACAATTTTTTTAGTGAATTCGAGCTATACATAGAAAGTCCCATGCTATAGTCTAAAGTTCGTTCATTATTGATGCACAAGGTATTCACAAGAAACAAAACAAAATTTTCTTATATATCCTCACAAAGGAAGTGATGAAATGTCTTAGGAAAGATTAGGAATTATTGATATTATAAAAGAAAATAGCAGATTATTTCTTATCGAAACAAACAAGAGTTGGAGGCACTGGGAAAGCTACAAAAAGCACAATACGCAAAATAGTATAATAATGAATATAATACCTCTATAGTATATAATAAATGATATATTTGAAGATAAACTATTTGTTTGAAGCACAAATTTTCAACACTTATGTTTTAAAAAGCTATTTTAAGGGAGAAATTGATTTCTGTCATAGAAAATTTTTCTATAATCTAAAAAAAAAAACTTTTTTTTTTTAAACGAGCATACTTTACATTGCGGTTACTAAACCCATTAGCCAGTTAGTAGCGAAAATGAAAACAAGAGTTTCAGTAATTAACTAACATTCTGGTTATGGTAATTGTTTCTTTTTATTTTCATGTTGCTCAATTACATTTTTAATAAGTAAAAATTAAATTAAAAAATTAGTAATTGCAATTATCAATTTTTAATTAAAAAGTTTTAATTATAAAATTACAAATTTTTTAACTTTGAACATTTTTACATTTTTCATACTTTGCAAACTCTGTTGGAAGAAACCTATCTACTTATGCGTATATATTATATATAGACTTAGAAAAGCTTCAAAAACGATATAAATTGTTTTAAAAAAGGAATATATGAAACACTTGTATTAAAGACAAAATATAGATTGAAGAATGAAATTAGAAATTAATCCAGAAAATTAATTTAGAAGCATTTTTTTTCAATTAATAAATTATTCATTTACAGTTTGTTAAAATACCATCTTAATAATGTTTAATAATATCTATTTTGCCTAAATATTTAGTCTGTATACATGTAATTTATTTTCTTTTCAGGTAGAAGAAAGAGACGCTGAAACTGGAATTATTCGTCAGAAATGCGAAAGCAAAGGATACACTGCATTATGGCAACGCAAAGTATACTTCACATGGCTCACAACTTATATTCTAATCATTCCTGCCATTTGCATCTGTTACTGCTACATCAACGTCCTGCGCACTGTTTGGAAAGCAGCTAAAGATCACCACCATAAAGGTTCGTCGTCCGTATTTCTACGCAGATCTCAAAATGCAGCCTCCATGATACCACGAGCAAAAATCAAGACCCTGAAGCTCACCATTTGTATCATAGCTAGCTTCATTATATGCTGGACTCCCTACTTTATCGTGAACAACATCAGAATCTACAGCAACTACACCATAACGGTCTCCAAGAATGTCATCCTTGGGGTTCAAACCCTTGCATTGCTCAATTCTGCTCTTAACCCAATATTTTATGGCTACTTCAATGTTCATCTTCGCAAAGATTTCAAAGAGATTGTATATCGCAAGAAAGATCTTGGCACTTGCTTGATGGCCCAGTCTTGTGGAGCAGCAGTTGGTGGTGACTCATGGGACACCACTTATTCTGCTTCCATGAATAATCATACTCCACACCCGTTTAGAAGACACAGGTCTTGCAGTGGAAGGCCAAATGGCCGAAGTCCAACTCCAGCTGGGGAAGCCAGACGTGCTAAGGCTCCAAAATGTGACTGCGCAGATGTCTGAATTCTCTTTCTTCAACACCACTCGCTACATTCATAGCTCAAAAACTTTCTTCCGATGAAACAGACATTCATCTGGAATCGAGAGACTCCATTTGAAAATCCCTAAGCGGATTATTTCATTCGATGTAACTTAAGTGTAAAACTCATTTAAATATACTTGATATTAACTTTGATGTTCTGCTACATGATCGTGCTTCATTTTGATGTTACAGAGAGATGTATAATGTGTTCAATATTTGCTGTTAATCTTGGTATAAATTGGTTAAATATCTTCTATGAGATACTCTAGGACGAAAATTGCTTTTTCTTGCATTGAAATGATACGTGTTTGTTGTTATTGGACGAATATATGTCATTTGTTGTGTAAATATAGTAATAGAAATTGTAGATCTGATTGTAATAGATGTGCATTTTAAAACCAAATTAAATGTAATTATTGATGGTTTCAATAAAAATTTGCGGCTGATTTGTGCATTAATTTCATTTTAAAATAATTTTTCACTGATGTTAAACTACCCGAGACACAACGAGTCAATTAAATAATCTATATATAAATCTAAATAATCTATATAAAAAATCTTAAAATATTTAAATTATGTGAAATAGATTTTATTCGTAAAGATATATTTTTATAAATAAGTACATTTTTATTTTTAATGCTTTGAAAAGGAACTAATTTACCTTGGGATGCATTTATAGAAAAATGAAAATCATTCAAAGAAATAATATTACGGCGTAAAACGTCTTAAAAGAAACAGATTTTTTCCCTTTCAGTGGCAAATAAATTAACTATTACCATTATATTCACGTTTCAATCAGTAAGAAAATTATTTTTCCTTGGGAACTGTGACAATTATAAAAGAATTATTATGCAATAGTTTTCCTTCATTTGGATTCTTTGTATACATAATATAAAAAGCGCGTTTTCAAAAAATATTTTATCTATGAAATTTCTAGATTTCTTTGTATTATATTTCAAAACTGCGAGTATTATTATTTATCTTTTAATGAATCAAAAACTTGTTGCAAAATACATTGTTAATTTTAGCTGCCTACACGACAAAATTATGAAATTATTTAAGATAATCATATTTCTGACGTTCAAGTTTATTTTCATATTTATAATAGCAGAAAATGACAAATAATTCTTGAAAACTAAGAATATCTAGCGTTAGTTACTTATTAATATTTACATGTCCTGATAACAATAAAACATATATTATATTATATATATATATATATATATATATATATATAATGCAATAAAGTTACTAGAAACACTTCCTTTTTTTTACCTAAAAATGGCGCATACTCATTTCAAGATAGAAACTTATAAAAAATTTTCATTTGTGTATTTCAAAGCATGAATTGTTAGTGGCGTCATTTCATGCGCAGTAATGTACAGCACATATTATATTATTTTAATATGCCATTCTATTAATTATGTTAAAATGCTTTTGGATGCATTTATTTTATATTTTCCCATCAAGAAACGAAAATCAATTAATAAACTAATTTTATTATTATAATTCATTACATTGTATTCCAATACATTTGAAAATGTTTTTTTTCATCACGATAAAAGGAACTAAACGCAGAGATCTTCACGCATATTAATTTAACTTTTATAATACAATACAAATATCGATAATCATAAAAGCACGATCGAATTTTAAGCATTTGGTGGGTGAAAAACTGAGAAACCAAACGTCTTGCTAAGAAATTGTTTCTAAAGAAATCGGTCGCACCCATTAAACGTAATTGATAATTTTTAAAATAAGAAACATATTTAACAAACAGTTTCCATTTTCACTACTGTGAAAATGAATATTTCATTTATTTCATATGTAATAAAAAAGCGATTAAATAATGAATTAAGTTGATTTTAAATTTGGGGGATTATGAATTTAATAAGCTTATTAAAAATAGAAAAATATCAGCTATAAAAATCAATATTAAACATTTTGAAGTATTATAAATTGAAAAAGTTTAAAAAGAAATTCAAATGCCATTATTTAATGAAATAATTTTTTATTTCAGTAAATATTTTAGGCGAGTAAAAAGGTTTGAAAGGATTATCTTGATTAAATAAGAAGTTTTACAAATAATTTACATGTAATAGCATAAGCACATAAACAAATTAAGGAAAGCAAAAACTGTTGGCATTTTATTCTGCTTTTAGAATGCGTCAATTTAAAAAAGATTACTCGAGCAGCCTTTATCAATTAAACTTAATTAACATAAGTTTTTTTATAATGCGTTTTGTGTTTTATATAGTTTGTTTATACTTTTTTTCAACCATATAAATATTTAAAGGAGCAATATAGTATAAAATAATCGACATAAACATGATAATTTTTTTGGAGACTAAATATAGAGAAAATTAGAGACCAGAATTCATTAAAATAGTTAAAATCATAAATTTGTTATCTCGGATTTTATTAAGAGAAATAAAAAATAAAGGTAAGAGATAAATAATTTTGGAAAATCATATTTATTTTAAGGCACATAATTTTTTAAACACTATTTAATATTTTTAAACCTAAATAAGTACTAAATTATTTTTAAATGTCTATTATATAATTAAGAAGAATGAAAAGTGCATGTATCCTGTTAAAACTAAATTCGGAGTAAAAGAATTAAGTAAATTATATGCTGTTTATTTGCCGATAGGCAGTATATCGAGTCATGAGAAAGAATTTTATATGTTATGTGAAGATGGTGTTATTGCGTTTAGCAAAATTTTAAAATTTAATAATTATTTTTTAAATCACTTTTTAATCCTTCAACATTCATTGAAAAAATCCTAAAATTTGACATTCTTAACTGTCGGCGATTGATTTCATGAAAAAAGCATTTGTAGTATTTGATAAAATTACACAGTAGACAACAGTAGGCAATAAAAAGTTTCTCAAAAAAATCCTTTAAAAATAACATGCATTTAAATTAAAATAAAACTAAAATTATTTGTTACTAATGTTATGTATTATATTTATTATTAATGTTTATTTATCTAAATTTTGCCATTAAAATAAAAATTTACTGTTCTCAAATTCTAGATTTAGAAGAGCGTTAAATTCTTAGAATCAAATAATCGAATCAAATTTCTGCAAGTCAAAACCACAAAACATCACATAATTTCATAATGTTCTATGAAAAATATTGAGTTTATCAAGTTTATTTGTCAACACATTTCTAAAAATCAGTGCATCATCCGAAATTAACATGTGTTAAGAAAAAGAATAACATGCTCAAATAAATAACGTTTTTTCCTAAGCAGAGATTCATCTGTGTTAGAAAATTTATTGGATATGAATATGCCTGGTCACTTTCAGACTATAAAATGAGATTGTTGTCTCATGCTTGCATGAAGAACTTACATGCTTGAACACTTATAACATTAAACCAAACAATTATAAGATAGTATTAAACAAAAAAATAGATAAGAACCCCACAGTTTTGATATTATTGAGAAATTGGTAACAATGCTGATAATCAAACAACGTTACTTTTTTCAAACCTTATTTTGGTGATCTTTCTTGAATTATGACATTTACAAGATATTATCTTATTACAAAATGCAAAAGCTTTGGCCCTTAGAGATAACATGCAGATTCAACACCTAAATTATATGTATAAAAATCTGTCATAATAATCGGTAAAATGGCATTCAATAAAATAATTATATTCTTTATTGAATTATAAGATATAAATGGGGATATATAAAAGTACAGAGGGAAAAATTGTTTTTAAATATCTACTACAAAGAAATATATTGAGAATTAATTTTCTAATAATTTCTGCTTCATCTCTTTTGTAAAATAATAATTTAATCCATAATTTATTTAAATTTCTAGATTTATAAGTAAGTTAATAAATAATTTAAGTTAAATGATTGTATCAAGCGTATATGAACTTGGGACTAACTCTAACGATAATAATATAAGGTTCCGGTTTAAACATTGTTAATTCAATTTAATTATGGAAAAAAACCATTTTTAGATAAATAAAAAAAAGGGAAATCAGAAATTTTTATTGAAAAGTTTTAAATAATATTTTTTTGAATTAGATAAAGCACTCTATCATCTACTTAACTTATGAAAATGGCAGATAATAATGCATAACTTCAACTCTAAAATAAGTTTTTTAAACACTTTCTCTAAATTTTTCGATATCTGCCATAAATAAAAAAAAATCCTTCCAAGATTACCTTAAGTGCTCAAGTATTCTACAGCGAAATTTTCATCCTACATTTTTTTTTTTTTTTTTTGTATTAGATTCTTTTACAACAGGACCTATCATAAATTATCTGAAAATTTACTCATGAATATCACTTTCACACTCATACTTTCGCCGTTGTTCCAAAAATGGTTTTCATTTAAGCATACATTGAAGAATAGAAAGAAAGATACAGAAAAATTTTGTTGAATGACTTTATCAATCTGTCGCTCCTAAACCTTTTTCGGAGTTGGGATGGGGTGACTTTTTTCTCCAATTTGACAAGTGCCATTGATCGTAAATCATACCAAGTTCTCGTATTTAAAAGAAGAAAAAAAAGGAGATATTTGAAAATGTATTGATTGAAATAAATCTCGAATGGATAGAATATTCTTTTCGCTTATAAGAAAATGGAAATTTTTTTCTTCCAGACATATAATCTTCGCTTTAATAATGTAAGGCAGATTATTCCCTGGGAAAAGAATATTCATAAAAATCAGAGTAAAATAAAAACTTAGTCCTTCTATTCAATTTATTACTTTTAGGTTTCAAAATATTTGAATAAATCAAATACTAAAGCTCATTTTTAGAGGATTTGTTTAAACTTTCTTTATATATCGATAAAACCTCTATTTGAAGTAACATTATAAAATATAAAATCATCCTTTTTTTGATAGCGGCATTAGTTTTGCAATATTTTTTTTAATTTACTACATAGCATTTCATGTTACATAAGAAAACGGATTTATTTTCAGTTTTGTCATTATAAAACATAAAATTATTTTTTCATGGCGGCATTAGTTTTGTAATAATCTTTTTAATTTACTACATCGCATTTCATGTTACAGAAGAAAACGGATTTATTTTATTTCCTGTTCTGTCTGCTATTATTAGTGCTTTCATGATAAATACAATTTATCCAATATATTCTAAGATTATTTTGCACAGTGAAATGTGCGTAATTAATAGATTTTGTTTTCAGAACGGGAAAATCTTTTGTAATAGATATTTCACTTATTTTTTCAAAGGGATCGAGGCGCCTTAGATTTAACACTAATAAAATTATTTCATGAATTTACACAACGTATTAATTTAAACCATGAATAGCTACAGAATTCCAATTTAAAATCTCATTACTGGAAAGTTTTAACCAAATAGAAATATAAATTTCGTGAATGGAATTAAAGAATTCTATTTCGGTATATTAAATTTCTTTGTAGGTAATTCAATCCGAATTCTGTTTTAAATAATTGGATAGATGTATACAACCGCTGAAAAATAAAAATAAAAAGTTACTGAGGTTGCATTGTGTTCCCAATGAGTATATCTGCATTTCATTTAGCGAGTATTTTTTTGCTTATTAGGTTATGTTGAATTATTTAATTCCAAGAATATTCTTTTAATAATTTCTAATAATAATTTCTTTTTATCATATCTAAAACATTACTTTTTTTATTTTGCTTTATTTATTCAATATTATTGAAAGATCCCGTGGGAAGTTCTTCTCAATTATCTGAAATTTGCTTCTTAAAGCGCGATTTTTTTAATCGTTTCTTGCTTTGCCTTGTTAAATCCACCATGGGGATCTCGAATTTATTCGTGCAATGATTTTAGTTGTTTTCTTCAATTTCGCACAACAAGTAAAAATATTGACTTCCTTTAAAATTTTCCATTTTCTTAGAGATATTTTTTCAAAAAAATATTTTAAGGGTGATTTTTTTAAAAGGTAGATAATTTAATTCGCGAAGACGAACGTTCCTTGTACTTCGAGGATGCTCGTAAGGCTATACAGGCTCGGAATGTTTTTTTCGTTACAAAACGCAAACAAAATTACATGTATTGCTACAGAAAACACTATATCATTACACATTTGAGTATTACATATACTCAATATTTCAGATATCTGAAAAATTTACATTTAAAATATTCTAAGTTTGAGATCTTAAAACCTTATTTTTAAGATTATTGCTCTTTAAAAATTATATATATATATATATATGTAAATTTCTATAAACAAAATATTATTTATTGATAAAATATGTATATTTAAATTTAAAATAAATTTTAATAACGGTCCTACAAGAAGACAAGAGCACATACATCAAAGTTCAAAGTCCTGGACTTATATATTTTCTGAGATAAGAAAAATATGGTTAATTATCGACATACTCGTGGTCAGCTTCCAAACGACCTTGGATGCAACTACTGCGAAAGTAGAATTTTCAAATTGACCAACTGATTTTCTACCGATATATTTTTAAAGCCCTCAGGTCTCGTAGTCCCTATACGCGGCCTCCCGATTTAAAGTATCGACCAGAATATTCAGCTTTCAAATACCTTTGGATACAGCTACTGTGAAAATGGATTTTTTTTTATTGATAAACCGATTTTCTGTGGTATATTTTTAAAGCCCTCGAATCTCTGAGGCCCAATATTCATACTCCCGACTTAAGGTATCTACTAGAACATTTTGTTTTGCCAAAAGCAGGCGTGGCTTTTCGCTTGTAATCCTGAAAAAAAAATATAGAATTTTAGATTTACCTGTATATATTGAACGCTTGCAATGATTTTGAAATTATTACTATAATATAAAATGTTAAACTTCTTTTATTCTGTCGACGAAGAAGAAAATTACATATAAACTTCGGCAAACATTTTGTAGAAACTGTTTTGTGAGCTGTTATTGTTTTGAAATTTACTTTATTTACATTGCAATACTGAATTGAGGTTTTTTTTTTCTTTTTTTTTTGATAAAATAAGTTGCTGTTTCCCTGTAGTTGCAGATAACTTTTAGAATTCATGAAATCTTTTGTTTGGAAAGTTTTTGTTTTTATGGTTAAACACAATGGATATTTGATTATTTATCCTTAAAAAATGTAGTGTGTACTTAATAATGGTATGGTAGTAATTTACAACAGGAGTTAGTACTATCACTATATTGCTTTTCTAGTTATCTTTCACAACGAAATCAATAATAGTATTGAATGGTTTCGGTTTACAATAAATGTGACATCTAGAACACGATTAATCATAGAAGATGCCTCATAAACAAATACTCATTAATGTGTCTTCAATGAAATGCTACACAACGATGAAACTTTAAAATCAGTGTCTCTTTACATATGATTTCAAAATCAAATTATTCTTTCATAGTATTAAATAAGACAATGTTTTTCTTTTAGATATATTTAAAAGAAAGCAAAAATCATGTTTATCATTGAAATAAGTCAGCGGCTATTTCATTTATATTTAATAGCCAGTACATAATGAAATGAAATTACACTGAACAAGGTTTTAAGTGTTTCATAATTTTATAAAATATTTCGCCGAAATAAAATCTTGTTAATTTATAAATATTTTGCGGATAATATGGCAAAATTACTGAAATTCTTAAGGTCGTTTAAAAATGAAACTGGCTACGCAATATTTGAAATTAATTTGATCTAACATTGTAGTATAACTAGTTTAATTATATAAAATATATAAGTTGAATAGAGAAAATGGTTTTTATATTATTTTTTAAGGAACGGTGAAAAAGATTTCAAATAATATTTTTCAATGATTTTCGTGACATACTCAAAATAAATGCTGTACTTTTTAGACTTCAACATCGTTTTCTCAAAGCCTTTCATTTAGGATAAATCTAAAAATTCACTTTGTTTATATGTATCATGCACGTATATATTTCCATTAATGGAAATTTTGTACAGCAGAATTAAAACACTTATCCACAACTTCAGCCTGCGTTCATTGGTCATTGATTCAACAAGCTTCTACCCAGAATGTGGAGTAATATGTGTCACTTTTGAAAATTAATGAAATATTTAACCGAAAACGAATGTTTTAAAAATGAATGCGGAATGTGGCATGATTTTATCCTTCTGATAGATGTTCTTAAAGTAATCAGCACAAAAAAAATTAATTCTAAGGATATTTCTATATTTTGCAGTCAATAAATGCACTAATTTTTTTCCCTTACTAACACTAAATTTAAAATTTAAATGCACATCGTTTTGGGTCTAACACATCTAATTTTCTAAAATAAAAATTTAATTTCTAAAATCTTGACAATTACTTTACATTAATATTTAAAAATTTAAATAAGAATATTTGATGGCAATTCGAAAAATGAAGCTTTTCATAAGTTCTTGATAAATCTCGTTTGCTGTATCAAATAATTTTTTTTGCAATTTTTAATGTCTTATTTCTTATAAATTTCATTTATCCAAGTTAGAAATATACAACTGAATTTTGTAATTATAATAAAAAAATTTTTAATACACCTTTTTCGCATATTTTTAGTCCCTGTCTAATACTTAATAATCTGTAGCAATTTCCTTATAGACCGAACTTATTTGACCTTTAGCAATAAAATTATTTTTGTTTACACACACTGACTTAGGATTAAAGATAAAGTGATTTTGTAGAACAGTTTCTTTAGCGCAATTTTTTTTAAAAAATCGGTTATTTTTGTGATAATTCCTTAAATATATCTGGCGTCACATCTTCCTCTGTCAATTTCAGGTACTGTGATACATACTGTAAGTCATGCATAATGAGATTTATCTGACTTTAATTTCATATTTCTAGCTTGAATTTCCGTTCATAAAGATTTTCTTCTTTTCAATGAGTATTCATTTCATTAAAAAACAACTTGCAGTTCTTCTGTATGCCTTTATATTTCCAACCATAGTCTTTTAAACTTGACTAGTATCTGGGAGACCAAGCTTCGCTCAGCTGTTTTTTTTTTTTTTTTTTTTTTGAGAAATTATTTAGATATGAATCACATACTGATTACACATGAATATTTTTCAATATTATCTACATATAAACTGGTAATTAAAATTTAAAAAATCATGAATACACTTAGTTTAACATGCTATTCGATTTGGTTATCACAATAATTGCATCGTTGCTTTTGGTTGTGATCCGAATGCATTCGTATTCGGATAATGTCATATAGCGCCATCTCACAAACTTTTTGAGGTACCAGTAGGTTATTGTCCTATGGCAATAATGCAAGTTACACAAAAATTTACCAGATGGCGCTATATGACATTTTCAGCAGGAGAACAGATAGAAAAAGTCTCAAATAGTTAGTTGTAAAAATGTTTATTTTTTTTGTGTATGTAAAATAAGGTTATTTTCAAGAAAGACACCTATATAGACAACTTAAAAAGCTAAACCATATCTAAATGTAAAATTTGATCCAAATCGTTTGAGCCGTTTCCGAGATACGCGAAATAAATTTATATAGACACACACACACACACACACAAGAATTGCTCGTTTAAAGTTATAAGATATGCCAATACGTTCATTATATTTCACATAAACTACACTTTCACGACATTTTTATGTAAAAACCTATATAAACTTCACTAATAGCATTCTTTAACTATGTTTTTCTTAATTAAAATATTTTTACGATTTTGAGTTGTAGTGCCCATTGCAGTTGAAACACATAGTAATTGATCTTCCTCGTTCAATGAACCAAATGCTTCTTACGGAATAGTAATTGTTGGACAATTACTCTAACTGTACAACCAAGTATAATCTCGCAAAATGATATTTCAATACTTGAAATATATAAGGAAATATAAGGTTGTTTTAAATACGCGCAATCAAAAGGTTTTCTATATTCTGATTTACATCTCAATTCATCCTTGGCTTTGACTATGTCTTCATCTGATAAGCACGATCTTCTGCTTCAGACAGATTACTTTTAAATCAATAACAAGTCTATTATGAAATGTTCTTCTATTCCTCAAGTGTTATATAAATGGAGCTTCAAACAACATGAAAATCTTGTGTTATAATTTGAGTTGAAACCAGTTGAACTGAAACAAGTATCTGGCGATACTTGTTTCAGTTCATAGCTTTGATTGAGTGCGTTTTCATAATCGATTTACAAAAATACTTTTGATAAGCTGATAAGAATGTGCATAAGATTGTGCTTGGAAATACATGAAATACACGTTGGATGATATATTTAACATCTTATGTCCATTTGTGCAGAAGTTATAACTTTTACAACACCTATTTTCCTTTTTTTTTCGTTTCCGTTCGCAAGATTTCTAAAACATTCAAGAAAATCTTAACATTATTGGAGTCATCACAATATTTCGACGACGATGTTTAAGTAATTACATTTTCCATTATTCCCAAAAGATAAATGAGCTTTTTATAAATCTCAAACAAGGAAACATTTGAACAAAATAACATAATTAATTTTACGTCTGGTCAGGGAACTAACAATTTTTTTACGCCTTAAAATCATAAATTATAATATGTTGAAATAACCAATAATCACGTTGCACTTTCTTATCCATCTATCAAACGAAATATTGTTAATCACCACATTAAAGATTAAAAAGATTAAAATCTTTTTTTCATTGCTTCCTTGTTTGCTATCCATCATCAGTTCTATAACATCAGTCCTGAAACATTCATACTTCATAAGGAAGCTTAATTAAATTAATGTAACTATGAAATATCTTTATCCCAATATATATATATATATATATAAATTTTTATAATACGTACACACAGAGATAATTATATATTATATATAATTAACAAAAATTAATAAGGAGTGTAAACGAAAGTAATACTCTCTATATTCTTAAATGATGTATAAGAGCTTATATCATAATTATTATATAATTATTTAAGGTTAATTGAAATTGATGCTCTATTTCTAGCTAAACGTTATCATTTTACAGCCTTTCGAATTCGTAATGTTAATTAAAATCCGCCATGTTTATAATATTCATTAGCCAACAGAGTAGCTAATACTAACAAGAGGAATGAATCATGTCGATAATTTTACGCTTTAACTAGGTGTTGATCGTTATTCTAGGAAATAACTAGATAAGCCATAAAATACAAATATGTTTTGTTGTTTTACTTACTTAAAGTATTGGAAGAGTTTTATAAGAATTGCATATTTCAAAGGAAAATTGAAGGAGCTCAATTAATTATCTTTCACAATTCTTTGGATGTGTCATCCATTGATGTATCAATTTGCTTCTGCTAAGGCAGCTAAATTTTTATCACGTCTTTTAAAAATTACAAAATACAGCAGAAAAATGCTATAAATTTCATCCGATTGAAAAAAGAATAAACACGTATACTTATTTTCAAATCAGAAAATTAGGTGTTCATTTTCTTTCTTTTAAAATAGTCAGGGCCTTTATTTATATTTGTAAACCAAAATGAATACATCAAGGAATCTTGTAGAATTATTAATATAACTATTAGTAAAAAAGACATTTCCTATTCAATTGCATGGAAATTCATGGAATTGCATTTACAGTTATAGGACAACATAATTAATTATTACCAGAATCACGCCTCACTAATTGTTCTGCATTTCTCGCATGATAAAACAACATAGTCTAGTATATCTATTCTTGAACCTCAATGCATAGAGAGAAACTCTAGCCTGAGACATTGGTCCAATAATCCTTCTGGCCTGAAATTAGTTGGTAAGAGGGTACATACATAATTTGCCTAATTTATGTGCATTTGCTGTAAGGCGTCTGGATTCCAAGAATTACATCATTTGTGTTTGGAGAAAAGGAAAATGAAGCGTCATCTATTAATCAACTCATGACAAATTCCGTCGCCTTCTGTCTGCGGTTACATAGTTAAAGCATACTTTGCCTTCGAAGATCATACAAATTGTTTCTCCCAAATTAAATGACCCTAAAGAAATATTATTCATTGTGCATGACACAAAATGGTAAATTAGGCAAATAATATACATTGTGGTGAATCATGCATTAATTATAAATAAATTTATAAATCATTCTAATTATACTGGGCTGTTGAATAGTAACAATTCGGGAAATTTAGTTGAGAAACTAGTTCTAATGAGAATGGAAAATTTATCTGGTACACTTTCAAATCATAGAAAAGGAGATAAAGCAAAATAGTTCAAAAACTGGACGATGAAGAAGATAACTCTAGTAGAAAATTTCTTCCAGCAATTAAATGGAGAAAGTTAAATTTAACTTCCCTATAATAATTGAATCACTGACGCTATGGATATCAATTTTCTATTACAAGAGAATGAGCATAATAAATAATAACAAATCTTATAAACTACCAAATATCAATTATTAAAGCATAAATGGTACATAATTGTGAAGCAAAGAATTAACATTATTAAACTATGTAGATATTTAATGTTAGAATTTTAGATAGTTTTTCTTCTGCTGTACTCGGGCTAGAAAAATCAGTGATTTCAATAAATAACCGATGATGTTTTATTTGATCAAATAATTTCAGGAATGAAGTAAAGGAATTTATAAACGAAATAATGACCCTTTGAAAGTTTTATGCTGTTTTCTTCGTAATTTTAAAATTTATTTATATATATTCCATTATTTTCAACTAACAGCAATCCCAATCATTCGTTATAAATGAAGCGAGATTTTTAAACTGATATTCGATACAATTGAAACGTAAAAATTTAATTGATTCGATACAGCGTCATTCGATATTGAATTATTTTATTTGAGAAATTATGAAAGAAATTTAATTCATTTATAGAGATTACAAATAAAAAAAAAACTTAAAATCTCACGTACAGCAGCTCCAACTTTTTTTTTTACTTTAATTAATATGAATTAAGTTGGCACTTAATTCCCAATGCTGAAACTGTCATAGATTTAATTCGATTCCTACAACAAATAAAAAAGTAATAAAAAGAGTGTCTGAGGATTAAAAATGGAATTATTTCAAACATACCTCTAATACTTCATTCTTCCACATTATTTCAATTCATAAAATTATTAACAAATAAGGAATTGATAATTTATATATTTCTTGCACGTTAACAGATTTGCTTAAGGAATTTGAGGAGTAAGAATAATATTCATTAGAAATTCCCTCTTAAGAACTTTAGATTTTGATGATTTTTTAAAATAAAGAAATTGATATTTAATATTCTGCATGGTATTTTTCTGAGAAATTTATTTAGAGTGAAATATGAAATTTAATAATGTTGAAACTGATTCAGAGATTTGGATTCAAGTCTTGCGACAAGGAATATGGCAAATGTGAAGATTTATTTCAGATCCCGGAGTGACGACAGTCGAAATTCTTATATCAAACAATACATCCAGAAAGATTCTTTTTCAATCTTCAAAAAATGGAAACGTGAAGCAAAAACTTAGTTTCTGTTTCAAAAAAAATATTAAAAAATAGTGTTGTAATATCATGTCACGTAATATATTCGGGAAATCATTTTAGCCGAGGTGAATCAGGAAATATATAAGATGGGATACATCATATATCCATTCTTGAAATCATCATCATCGAGGAAATAAAGGAATATTTCACAAAAAACTATAAAAATGTCTCCAACAAAGTCATATATGTTGCGCGATCAGATGTCATCTGTGTTTTGCTAGAAAGCTAAATTTAGCATTGCGATGGAATCCAGACTTAAACTTTGATGCCTGAAAAATGTTCGGTAGGGCATTTTGGATTTATAATATTTTATTAATATTTCATGAAAAAACAATCCTCGACTTGAAAATAATTTATCGCACTTAGCATATGTAGGTTCCTCTTGCACTGAATAAATATTATTTAGCATTTTACTATTAAAATATGTGAAAATAAAAATATCTAGTAACACATTTAAAAGAATAGAAATAATAAATATCCTTTCCTGTTTTCTGATATTTGTAGTAAAAATAACTGAAATGTATTCATCTTAAATAATAATAAATCTATCAAACAAGCTGAGTGAATAAAATTTTCCTATGCAGATATTCATTATTTTATGCTTCTTCAATTTTATTTTATTCTATGAATTGCTCAATGAACTTAAAAAAATTATTATATTTCTAATACCTTAATGAAACAACAGTAAGTTTTAAAAAAAAGTATATCTGAAATATATTTCCTTTGAATTAAATTTTTAAACAATGAATTAGAGTTCACAAAATCCCAACTTATAATGTTAAATTACTAGTAAAAATATCTTGAAATTAATAAATTATTCCGTAACGTTTTTCTTGTTTTGAAAACTTTATTTCATAATAATTATTTAAATGCTGAGTTTGGGTTTCATTTTGTCAGTTTTTTCAGGAATACGATTTCAGTCAAAAAATACTAGAGGTATATTGAAGACCTTATTAAAATCGATGTTTATAGCATTTGATTCAAAAGTTATCAGATGGAAGACCATTAGTCAGCCAAGTCTTAGATTTAGATGCGACAAAATGAGTATTAGCCCTTAGTTAAATGGGCTTAAATTTATTTCTTTTAAATATTTTTTTTTCCTTTTTCCGAAAGTAGAAAAAATTTATGCTAAGACATGTAGAGAATGCTTTATTTGAAAAATGTTTTAGCAGTTTTCAATTCGTTCATATTTGACATTAGCTTATATGCACGGTTTGTCACTGACTGATGTCCATTTCAAACCAATTACTTTTTATTTTATAAAGTTTATATTAAGCCGGTCAACTATTAAAAAAAGTGAACAAATATTTAAAGAAAAAACACGAATATCTGGATTAAATCAATTAAATAGACGTTTCTTTAAGGCTTTGTGCTTATGTTTAATTCGCAAAACAAAAGAAATAACTAAAGAAAAAAAAAGAAATAGCATTTGTATCGTTTTCAATAAAGCACCATAAAAGTAAATAAATAATTTCAACCCACGCACAAGCACACCCACATTTATATTGATTTCTTACAGGCGTATCAGAGTAAAAATGGTATAAATGTTTCTTAATAGTAAGTAACAACTATTTTCTTTGCATTATTATATACATTTATTTTAAGTGTTTTGCTTCTTATCAGTGTTTACAGAGTTATGAAAGCGTTTGTTTAGGCGTCCATTTTAAATTCATGATGACACTGTCGATGCCCACCCACTATGTATGCTCAAAGAAAATGTTTGAGCAACTCCTGAATTGATATTTTATGCAAGAGCACGTTTCTTGAAGCTGATGGGGCTATACCTATGAACTTCGGTACCCGGAACTTAGTTTCAAAGCGTTATGCACTGCTGCTTTTGCCTCTCAATAGCTACCATATTATTTTTCAGTCACTCCCTCTGTGATGTAAAAAATATTGATTGCTCTTAGGCGCAGAAAATTCATGGATATACAGTGAGATATTTAATAAAAACTGTTCGTTTTATACAACGAGGTATATTTTAAAACTTTTTTATCGTCTTAAATTTTCTAGTATCAAATCGAGTGAGATATCTAGAGTATTCCAATTTTCACTTAATTATCAAGTCTAATCAATCATGCTCTCTAATTAAATTAAACAGAACCTTTCTTCAGAAGTTTTTTCTACTTAAATTGAGGATAGGTGTATTTTTTTATCAGAAATTGAAAATTAGATAATCAGAATAAAGATTCTTTATATCAGAGCGCGGAAATATAGAAAATATGAATTAAAAATTTGGAGGATTTGAGAAATGTACCTACTTGCATATGTTTTTGATTGTAGATTTTTTTTAATGCTTCCTATGCATTTTAATATTTCATTCAATATCCATCACTCAATTTTATTTTGCTTTTTATTAGCTCTTAAATACAAGCCTTATTCCATAATATGTAATTGCCTCAAAAGGCTTCATTTAAACTTCAGAATTCAACATCTATTTGTGATTTCTGTATATACTGGAAATATTTATCATAGGAAATCTATCAGATTGTTATTATATTATGCTGCTGAATCGATGTCTACCAGGTTTAAAGTGTTACGCGTGCTATATTGAAGAAAATCTATATGGCAGGTAAAGTGAACAGTTTCAGTTTTGGATAAACAGAGTTATTTCTTCGTAAAATGGATTATTTTACCTTCCGCATTATTTATTAGATGTATAAATACGAGTCCGTCCACTTTTAAGTTTAAGTTAAGACACAAGTTTGATATAAAAATTAAAGATCGATTTATTTATTAGATGTGTAAATACGAGTTAGTCCTCGTTTAAGTTAAAAAAAGACACATGTTGGAGATTTAGTTAAAATTACCTCCACTCAGGAAATGCACCATTTGTACATCTTTCTGGATTCAAGAACAAAGTTGAAGAAGTTCGGGCAACAACTGGATTTAGTTTAGTAATATTAACTTCCCGTTTTAAATCAACACTAGGACTATTTAGGGACAGACCTCGTAATTTTGAACGGCGGCCAAATTCCAAAGACGACAACCGATCCGACACCCCCTTCCCAAACTTCCACACCATACCACACCAGCAGAAGAATGTTTGGCCCTGACGGATTCAACGTGCACCACACCCGCATACACGACTGTTCTTTGGCGGAATCGGAACGGTGGTTTCTCGAGCCTGAAACCCTCCACTTCCGAAGCCGAGACATTATCACCAGGATACCGCAAACCACGACAACAACTGGAATGAAAAAGTATAGATATTGAGATACAATCCATTTAGATATCGAACCAATTTTTTTTTTATCAGTGTGGGAATTGACACCTGTAGAAAATGAACTCTGTATAAAGCAAAATGAATAATAATCTGAAGGAGCAACTTCTGCTGAATACAGTAGGTCGGGCAGCACAATTCAAAGAAGATTTCTAAAGTTTTTTTTTTTTCCTTCAATGTTCTGGCAACATACAGACAAGCATCGCGATGATAGAAAACAATTTGCCATGTCTTTCGTCATATTCTGGACGTTTCTGCTTCAAGATTTCATTGAATGTGACCATTTATTGTTTGTATTGCTCACCATTGAAAGTATCATCAAGTAATGCTTCTGCATTTTGGAATTATTTTGAGAGTTCATCATGCTCTTTGTAGTGTGTCTTGAAATTATCATTTTTAGAAAGTTAAAACCACACTTTGCAAGTTGTGATCGATGGGACATATCTAACAGCAACCGATGTTTTGCAGATTTCATTGCAATGAAACAATGTAACAATAGTTCCAGCAAATTTATTGTATATAAACTTTTTTGTTATATATATATATATATATATATATATATATATATATATATATATATATAAGCATCAAGTATTACAAATTTCGTCTATTAAAAATAAGCTAAGTCATTTTCATGCTCCCAATACATTCTCAGATAATCAGAGCGTCGAGAACTATATGCAGCGAAATTTATTCTTCAAGACCCTCCACATATGACGATAGTTGAGGGCTTTTTATAACTGATATTATTTTATACCAATTTAAATAACCTTATTTATCAATCATATTAATTTAATATTTATTAAATAGATTGTTACCCTAATCTAGCTAATGTATACAATTTTTATTGGAGCTATGGATATTTTGTTGTTATTACAATATGGTAATAGTCCAAAAAAGGAATTAAATATGTACAGGATTTTTATAAATAAAAATCTACAGATTTAGAATCCTCTAAAGTCGGTTCAAAAGAACCAAAAGTAACAACATATCATGAATGTGAAATACAAGCGTTACACTTTGTAAACTGTGCTACTAATGAAAGTTTGAAGAAACGGTAAGAATAATTTTAATAAATTATTAAATGTTTGGTGAATATGTAATATTGTATTCACTTTTAAGGCAAATTTTTCATATATTAAAAAAAATCAGATGAAATTTATTTCATTGCGGTTTAAATTTCATTTCACGAATCTAGAAAACTCTAGAGTTGGTTACAGGACTTCAAACACCATAAAAAACAAATAATTTCTTCTAAGTCAATCTAAACAAAAATAAAAAAATATCGCTCTGTAGCGACGAATAAACAAGAGCAGCATTACGCATACTCAATGAATCCTCTATTATTTTTCACCATGTATTCCACTCTGAACACTGTGTTTTCTAATGCAGAGCATAAAATTCCTTGCATAAAGTTTAAAACTGCCCTTCAGATCAGGGATTGCCTGACATTTGTCTTTAGGCACAGAGTCTTTGGAAAAAACCCACGGCCAAAAATCGCATTATGTGGGATCAGACGATTGTGGCGGCCGGGTTGTTCGAAAATAACGATTTATCACAAGGGTTTGTGTGAAATGGCGTTTTAAGAAAGTCTGAATAGAGCGAGCAATGTGAAACTGCAAACCATTCCACATAAAAAAAGCATTTCAAAGGGGAAAAAAGACATTATCCAGTGTTTTCTCTTAACTAAAAGTATTCAAATTAATTAATTCATATTTTTAATAAAAAGAAAAAAATGTAAATGGCCCCTTAAATATAAACTCCAAGCAAACTGATAGAATTTTTTCCCAGGTGGGAGGTTACAGAGTGATACAAAGAAGTAAAAAAAAAAAAAAAAAAAAAAAAAAAAACATTTTATCTTACAGCCCCAGAATTAACTCTAGATGGACTTTAATTATAATAATTCTGTATTTAATGTATTACTGTGGATAAAAAAATAATTCGTATTGTCACCAGGAAATTTGATGCATTTTTTTTTTTCAATTTAATAAAACTATAATTCTTTAATTGAATAGAAAGGTTTTCAAAATAAATATTGTTATTATTTACTATTTTATTAATGTTTTTGTAAAATGTAATTTGATTTTCAAAACAATAAGGATACATTAAATCTAGTGTTATTTTTACCAGTAGCATTTATTTTTTGTTTATATTTCCTTTTAAAATAAATCGTTATAAATGTAATCAGAATTAAAAACCTGAAATATTGCGAAATTCTTTTGAAAATATATTGAGAAATATCTGTTTCTTACGTATTCCGTAAAGCTGTAAAAATAGAGTAAATGTTTATTATATTATTAAAAACAAAGGTAGTTGGTTTTCTCGAATACTAAAAAGAATAATACTATTTATTTGAGAACTTCAAAATTTTTAAAACTTGAAACGAATTTTTTCTAATTTCTTTCATACAGCGGTTTTTAAATACCTAACAACTATTCTTTACAAAAAAAAAATAATAATTTTTGAGAAAATTTGCATCAGAATTTTGATAAAACTTCACATTTTCAACATTCTTCTGTCCTTAATATTATTTTTAAGCTTTATTTATTTAACTTGTTACAAATAATATTTTGCAATTGATTTCTCATTAAGTCATTGATGAGCTAAATTTCTAAAATTTTGCATAGTTGTGTATGCCCGGCGATAATTCAATATTTTGAAGATACAAAAAATTGTGAGCTAATCGCTTATTTCCAAATAGGTTTGACTTAATACCATCTGGGCGGAATTCGAGAACAATTGATCCCCCGAATCTATAATAATTATACTTAATAATTATGAAATATATTAAAGAAAAAGTGGTCTGAAAAAGAAAGAAAAATGAAGCAACCTGAATATTTCTTCGACATATTTATATTTATACTTTTTAATAAACAAAGCCAGAATTTTAAATTATCTTATATTAGTTTAAGATGATTATTAAATTATTAGCATTTTGACTTTTTCTTTTAATGGGGTGAAGAAAAGTGTAAATCGAACAAAAAAAAACCTAGAAAGTAAATATAACAGAAAAAAAGTGACAAAGTTTAAAAAAGTTTACATGCCTTATTGGCCTAAATTTGGTACGAACCCTTTTCTTAAAAATTCTTAAGTTCCGAGTTATAAATATTTTTTTAAAAAGCTTTCTAAAATTCTTATCCGTTTTGTGCCCCTTTAATAGCGTATACACCACATGTCCACCCTCATATCCATTGTAGTTACGCGACAAAATTGTGCCCAAAGTACACTGCATTCTGTAGATTGTTCCTCAGGAGCGAGACACAATTTGGAGTAATCCGCCCAATTAACTAATGGCCGGCCTTGATTATTGTGATTATAATTGAAAGACTTTCTTTTTAATATTGACAAAAAGCGATAAAAACTAAGATTGTCATCATTGAATCAAAATATTCCTGTCTGTTAAAATGTCGAATATCTTCTGCTGCGAATAATAGTTTTGAAAACTTTGATAAAAACTCTTCAAACTCATAAAATATTGAAAAAAATTATACAAACAAAAATCATGATATTAAAAAATTGTTGGATAGTTGAATATGATTTCTTTGTATCCATCTAAAATATTATATAGCAAATCTGAAACTATTTTTGACCAGATGTCTAAGACATCCGTCTGAGAAAGAATATGAGAAATTCCACGGAAAAACATCCCATTTATTGCATCAAGGTCTTTGATTGAACAAGGTGTGTTGATTGAACAAGCAAGGACAAGTTAATCAGGTTATAAGCAAAACATACTTTTCAGAAACATTCTTATTCTCTAATTTTATTTTTGCTTTCTTCTAAAATTTGTAATAGCTTCTAAAACTCTATCAGCAAGAAAAACAACCCTTTACCCTGAAAATAGTAAAGAATGAAAAAAAAAAGGAAATGTATTCAAATGAAAAAAAAAATATTTTTAACATTGCTTGTCATTGTTTTTCAAATTGAATTAAATTTTCTTTAATGTAAAATATTTAACTAATCTAATAAGATTAAAAAATTGAAAAATGATTAAATCAAAGAAATTAAATTGGTGTTTTCTTTAATTTTTATTGTACGAAAAGTTCCCAACGAATCTATTAATTTTCTGCATTTAAATTATTCTTAAAACATATTCAAAAATTTTAATCTATAACTTACTATGTAATTTATCTCTCCATTTAAGATTTTTTAAGTGGAACCCAATCGCTCATCACAGATAAGTCATAAATGACATCTAACCACTGTTGGTTTTTGTAAGGAAAAAGGATGAAATTAACAATTTTCATACACGACGGGAAAACAGCAAAAAAGGAGAATAAAAACAGAGCCCGAAGTTCTTCACAAAAAATATTTACCCAATTGAAAAAAGTACAAGCAGTTTTTCTATAGATAGTGAAAATGTAAGATTTTTAAGAATAAGTTTATCATGCTGCATTTTTGAATTATTCAGCAAAAGATATGTGATTAATGTGTTAAAAATTACATTAATTTATTAAATAATTATTTAACTTATTCAAAAGTAATATTTTCGTGCATGCCTATTTGATATCCAAAAAAAATTCATCTTTAAATACTTTCTTAAATGAAATAATACACCATTTAAAAATTCTAACTTCTCCGAAAAATTACCAAAAATATTTTTTTATTATGAATATTTGCTTATATAATTTTCCTATAGTTGGAATTGATTAACATTCTGTTTAAATGCGATATTTTGTTTAACTAAAATAATCAATAAACTAAAGAAATATAATTCATTATTAAGCTATGTAAATTTTAAGAAAGAAAAAAAAATCTTGTCTCCAGATTGACTTCGCAAAGAGCTTTCAATATCTCCTACCCGTTAATAAATTATAAATTTTGGTAGATGTTTGTATTTAATTGTAGAAAATAGCATAATGTTATTCCATTTACACTGATGCTATTGTATGCTTTTCTAAAGTACACATTGCTTTTACCGGAATCCAAATGTTCACTCATTTATTTGATGTTGGAGAATGTCAGCCAAAATGTGTATATTACATGCTCTGAACTTTGTGTAGCTTTAATATACGATGCTAATGAAGAGTCCTACAATCTCCCGCACATTTAGACCTACATTTGTCTTCATTAATGTTTTCATCATTCAAGCACGAGATAGAAACAAGAAATCTATGCCTTTTCATTTGAAATGTATAATTTGAAAGCATAATATATATTTTACTCCTTACAAGTAACATTTATATAGCTGGTCGGTTTCAAATTCGCTTTAGAGCCGTAATGAATGATTCATTCAGTTGAGCCCTTTTTTGAACAAGATCTTTACATATCTTTTTGAACGTTTAAAAGTCACGTGTGTATCGTTAATCATTGTGGATGCCGGAAACCATTAGAATAAATTGTTCAATATTATTGTCCAAAAACTGTATTGAAATATTTGCGAGGCAAATGAAGGAACATCTTTCCCAATGCAAATCCACGCTAACATTTTCTCAGAGAAAACACTGTAAACATATTTAAACTATTACACAATAAGCAAAGATAATGAAATATGAAGTACCAAATATTTGTCAATTTAAGAAAAAATAGTAACATAGAAAAATAATTAAGGGAATGCAAGTATAATAAACATGGAAATTGTGATTAAAAACTTGAAATTCAATAGATGTTTAGATTTTCCATTATGCGACTTTATTCATTGCGGTAAAGTACAAAACCAATTTTTGTATAATTTGTTTCTCATTGACTTCAGTTTTCATGTTCAACTTTAAATATGGAAGAAAAATCTGACGACTTTGTTGCAGAGTTACACTATGCATCGTTTTATTGCCTGCATTGATTTACGAGACTATTTTGTGAGAGAAAACATGTTACGTAAAATTTTCGCGATTCCATTCACAGTTTGCAATTAATAACTAAACGGCCATAATGATATAAGAATTTAAATAAATTGATCAAAGTGTCTTAATATATTTTAAAGAAATATATAATGTTTTTATGCATTTTAAGTGCATTCAAAGTTTAATTTATCCTTTTCATTAAAAATAAAAGTTACAGCAATAAAATAGCCTACATATACACTAGTGAACAGTATTTAAGTTCCTCAAAACACTAGAAATTGGTGATTACTTCTTAAAATGTGAAAGACTTTAATCATTCTTAACTGCTTACTTCGTTGGCATGTGTACCTGACTCCTTTACTCATAAATTGTCTTGTTATATGAAACTTGTTCATCTGAACAATTTAAATGCTGTCTAGGTTAATAAATAATTTACGCTTAGTTTATCTGTTATAACTGGCTTTAAATCAAGTGAAGACATATGCTTCCTATGAACAAATGACATAATCACAAGGCGCAAGTGATTTATTTTAGGATGCTTTTCAAGTTTATAATAAAAATAATTCAAAGTTAAAAAAGTCAAAGTCAAACTTTTGAAAGTTTAAAATAATTTCAAATTTTTTTTACTTAAAATCCTATAAAGTAATTATTAAAAAATAATAATTAAATCATTTTTCTTAAATTATTATATTACACTTTCAAAAATATGAATTATTTTATTACAGAAAATTGAAGAAACGTGTTTCCTTGCAAAAGACAACCCAATTTGAAGCATATGTTCTTTAGAACGATAAAATAATATGTGATGAAAACCTTTAGTAAAATATTTAACTAAAAAAATTTCAAAAACATAAAATTATCAAATATTTTTAACACAGGTTATTAAAAAAAATTTTTAAAGTTTTTACAGCCACAAGACGTCATATAATATTTTTTAGACATTTTTGCTACAGTATTTATTCAGATATATTTTTATTTTTATATACTGCCCAATAATACAAATGCTAGAGAACGTTAAAAATGGGCATTTATTGGCGCTTCTAATGTAAGCGTAGATTCTAAAGTGAATTTAATGATACTAAACTAATTTCATATTGGAATTCAACATTTCCTATTTATATTTTATTTTACACTTAAAACCAGAATGTTAAATTCAATATTCTCTCCACACCTAATTAATAAAGCAAAACAAATCAAAAAATAAAAGACAGAACGTTTTTGAGTAACAGAAAAACAAAATGCATTTTGCAGTAACACGCTTATTTAAAAAGTGTAAATTAAAAACACAATTATAATAATAAAATCAATTATTTCAATAAAGGTATCTTGGCTATAATATCTTTCCTTCATCGAAAAATATTGCTTTTACCTAAATAACAATAAATATAAATGCTTTTATATATTTGAACGACATAATTCCTTTGAACTTTAATTAAAGTTAGTTGCAAACTTAATTTATGTGATTGTGTTGAATTAAAAAAAAATGATTATAAAACTTACCTCTCCTCTTCTTTAAAATAATTTTCGTTTTCACTTTTGACTATTTCTTTCAAACTTTAGATTTTTAATACATCTATTAATGAAGATGAAATGGTTAATTAAGGTCATTTGGCCTTTTCTCTGTATATCTGAACAAATCCCTTTTTATTGGCTTTTAGTTCACTTAAGTACAAAAGAAAATCCCAATATTTTCCAAAAATATATTTTAGAAATAAAGTGATCAATATGCCTTAAACCATCACCTGAATTATCAACAAATTAATTTAAATGTCTCAAGGCTGCCCTAAGATCACAATCTGGGTATATAAAAAGAGTTTAAAATTTCTTCGTAATATCTACAAATATTACACTTGAACATATAGAAAACTTGATCTTTTCTGACACTTGACTGAACTGGTTCTTTGTCGCTTTATCTTCTTTTTTTAATTCCGGTTTTGCTCTAAAAATTCTTTTTTCAATTTTCTAAAATAACTCAATGTTACTTTATTTAACTTCAGTGCAACACCTCTCCCTCCGGTTTATCTTTCTGTCAGCTTTCAAGAGCCGAAGCGAATTTTTTTCAGTTACTATCTTCCAGAAATGTTGCTGTAGAAGAAAGTAATGATTTTATTCTCTTTACGTCTATAAACGCTTACTATGTTCATGCTATAGGAATATTCGACATCAACAAGGCAGAAAATTCTTCGACCAATTCGTTTTCTTATTATACCTTTTATAAGAATATTTTGCTTTTATTGGGTTAGGCAGTTTTATTTTCTAGCAGGTAAGTATCTACCGCATAAGCTTAAAATATGACTTAGGTATCGTATTTTTTGCTAGAAGAGAAAGCGGGTAACCTTACTCTCTTTAATTGCAGCTACAGTCGAGTTCCTTTTCTCTTGAATCTGTTCAACTCAGAATTCTTTACTTGATCTCTTTGGAAGGTAAATACATAAATACATAATTTCTTCGTTTAGAGGAAATGTTAAGGCAACAATCCAGTTTGGCAAGCTGCTGCAACAGTTTCATTTTAATTTTCAATGTATTAGTGTCTTCTTTTAGTAAACATTTAGCACAATTATGAATTAACGGCAGCCCTAAGCCATATTTTGTTTAAAAAAAACCCTCCAGCTTTTTTTTTTATTCATTTATCTTTACAATTTTAACTTTATTCGTTTTTTAATAATTTTTTCTCCCAAACTTTGTCTTTATTCGTTTTTTAAATTTTATCTTTAACTAATTCATTCTAAAATTGTATACTCTATAAACCTTTATCGCCATATCTTCTTTAAGTGGGACTAGCATTACGATTCCAAGACACCTTAGGGATTTAATATTCATTCTTGTTTACTCACATTTTGATATTCCTTTTTGTTATTTTCCTTTTTCCTTCCTCAATGGCAAACGAAGAATTTTTCTTGTTAAGCTGTTGCCTTTACAATTCATTCTAGAGAGACATGGACCGCATTGTTTCCAATGTGTTGACCGCCCGTGGCTACCTTTTCACTGAACGTACTTTATTTTCCCCAGTGTATCTAAAGGATGCTTACTCGAGATCTAGGTAGTTAGTCTGCTAGGTACGAAGTGAAATAATCACTTTCTGAGCTTCCCATTTAGTGTGAGAAAAGTTCCTGGGGGAAGATTCTGAGCTTATTGATTCTGACTTGGAAACGCATTGTATGTTGAGGTTCAGAATCAGTAAATGGATGTTGATGGATAATACCGACTTGGCTCAAAATGAGTATCTCATTTTCAATGGATTCTATTCAGATGTTATATTCAACGAGCCTTTCTGAAACCATCAATAAATATATTCATCTTTTACAATATTTTTTCCCGAAAATTTGTTATTTTCTATTATATAAGATATGTTTATAGCATTGGAGATTATCTTCATTTCTTTGAAAAATAACGCAGTATATTGTCGCATATTTTAAAATTAAAATTGAATACGCTGTCTAATCTATTTTTCTTTTCTTTTAACTAAAAATCACTAGATATTCTAATTAATAAGGTTGTTAATCAATTTCAAATTCTTCTTGAAGTTTTGTGGAGTCAAGTACATTTCTTAATAATTTCGAATCTGGTTATTTGTACTGATGCATCCATTCTTATATGCAAAATCTATACATGATGAACAAATGCCAACATTCCAGTGATTCGAAGTTCATTTGCCATGGAAAAAACGCGCGTTCTGCATAATGGCCACTCTTCCAATGAAAGTTACTCAGAGTAAAACTATGCAAATTTTTCATAACTTTAAAAATAAAATAAAAAATAATATTCGACATGAGAAAATAAACATACAACCTTATTCCTGTAATGAACATATAAGATATCAATAAAAACATACCCAGATCTCAGGTCCCAAACTGAAGTTTATATATCGTGTATTAAAAGCAAAGTATTTTTAACATTATAATATATCACTACATTGGTTAAGCCAGAATTTTGAATTATTTAATGTAACTCGATACACATGTTAACTATTTTGTCTTTCAGGATGACAAATAAAGTTATTTTTATATCAACTTTTCTCCTTCCAAAGGCTTATTTCTGCCTTTGAAACATTGAACCAGTTGCTCCATATCCTCACCAAAAATATATTTTCTTTCTATTTTTCTTTGTTTTATTTAATTTTATCATGAGAACTGGATTTTTCTTGTTTTATAAGATGGTTGACATCTAAAGCCGACAACGCCAGCTCTAGAGTTTAAAATATAGAGATATATAAGCCCTGTAAAGGTGACTAATTATATTAGGTGCTCATGTTTTGAAAAGATCGGCGATTATTATGTACCATCATGTGAATTGGGAATTTCGCAGAATATACTCAGCTATAGCTTAGAAACCTCTTTGAATTGAAATATCATATTGAATGTCTTCATATGATTTTAAATAGTTATTATAAATGAAGACGTTATATAATTAAGCATTTTGGTGAGAACAGTGTTTCCTGGAGAAGAAGGAAATATCCAGCACATTGTCATTGAAGAGAATTCACACAATAAAGGCAAGAACTATATTACTATAATCTAAATTTGTTCCTTTCCTTCTTCCTCTAAATCTTCCACTAATCTTGCACAGCAATAAATCGTTTTTTCAAAGAATTCAGATGATATATGTAGATTTTTGAATAAAGTAATAAAAACAACGACTCCTAAAAATTCTTTTCGCTTGCTGTCTTTAAAGGAGAATATAAATTTTCCTGGACTCGTGAAAGAAATATATCTAATGAAACATTCATAATAGCATTTCAAGATAAAACATTTTTATATTTCTCTGCATTGGAACATACAGAAAACTTCAAGGCGTGGTTACGGCCTAATCGTTTCAAATAATTTTTAAATATTTTAAATCCATAATATAGTATTTTAAATAAGATGAATTTTTTTTTCAAATTTTAGTTGGTCTGCTATCATTTGCCTTCTTTATTTTTTTCCACAATTTAATCAGATAATTATTTATTATTTCTTCCCTTTGAAGAATATTATAATTCTTCAAACTTTTTCATCAACTATGGCTAATTCTGAAGATAATATACCTTGTTCTAGAAAATCAATACGTTACTTCACAATCTCAAAGCACTAAAGTGTCTTCATATTGCCATTTGTACTAGATTATAAAAAAAAAAATTATCTCGATATATGATACCGTAACTTTCATACCGTTCATAGGAATGGAATAAAATTTTAGTACGAGGTATTTTAAGGTATGCGCTCAAGAACTACTAATAAAACAAGAAACCATAACAATTACGTTCTCAGTGGGAAAATTTCAAAATTTTCAAATGGCAACAAAGAGTTTTAGTGGAATGTTTTCTCCATATAAAAACACAATAAATAGTGTTGATGCAGTACATTTTGTACGTTCAGCATGAAAATCACCAGTGCTAGACATAGTAAGAAGAAAAGAGAAAACTAATAACAGCAGAGAAGTAACAGAAAGCGAAACATTTTATTGTGTTTCACATATTTTCTATTTGACCTACTTCGACCATGATGACTCTTTGCGTGCAGCAGGCGGTGCCTAGAGCCAAAGCACGCACTATGCCGAAAAAACTGTAGAACTTCACTTCTCTGGTAGACACACTACAGGTACCTGCCAGAAATTATATTGTGTGTGTGTGTGTCCGACTCACACACACACATTTGTGATACCATCTTTTGAAAACATCGCAATTTAAAGAAGAAAATTTCATCTAATTTGGCTCTTCAAAATGAATTTATTATTGCTGCAAATGTTAGTATCCTTAAAAAAATTAATGTAAAAAATTACAACCTTTTCCTAGTTTATTACAAAAGTCATTCAAAAATTGTTTCATTTGCTTCTCCTTCGATGAGGAAAAATTAATCCTATCATTAGCAAAAAAAAAACCTCTCATTCATGATAAAGTATTTTAATCTATAAAATTTGATTGCCGTCTTTAAAATAAACTATTGTCATTATTGACGTTTAAGAGGAGTGTAATAAAAAAAATCACAAATTCTATTCTGCTATTATGAACTATTAATTTATTTTTGCAGCATCAATGCTACTTTCAGAACCCTCAATTTTATAACTTTTCTTTTTTTGCTGGAAAATGTAAAATGTCATTTATTTATCGCATTATTTATAGCCAACGACATGTGTTCTTGAAGTTGATAAGGAAATGGTAGAAGGTGGAGCGGATTCACATTAAGCTAGATAACGACTGCTCATGATTGATATTGTCAATTCAAGCATGAGAAAAGAAAAACTGCAAATTATTGATCCTGAGAAACAGGAGACAGGAAGAAAGAAAAAGATAAAACCTGCATGGCTGTTAGTTAAACACAATAGATACAGGATAAAAATGATTTCAAAATGTGGGCTTTGCTGAGAAAATGAGTTTTAATGCCTTATCATTTCGATATCTTCTATACTATTATTGAAATTATATCTTATTATACGTACTCTTATATTTTATGTGTACTCTTGTGTACACTTGTGTACTCTTCATGACGAAAAAATGTACATTTTCTGAGCTTAAATATTATTTGATCACTTAACGAAATTCCGATTTCACATAAGTGACTAATTCCGAATGTAAATTTGACCAACAATGAATGCAAGATTCTATGATATTTAAAACTTTATAACATTTAATAACAAGAGATAATGAATGATGCGACATACATGCAGTGATATGTAGAAAAAAGTTGAAGAAAAGAATTTTAGATACAAATTTTTATTAGTAAAAAATAGGAACCATAAAGAAGAAACCCTAATCTCCAGTGATTTCTGGTTACATTGAATGAATGACAACTGCAGTCAACACAAATATTAATAAAAGTGCTATGTTCAGCGCAAAATAGCTCCTATTAAGGTGTGATTTATACACATACCCCCCCCCCCTTTTCGACGGTGGTACTTCCTGTCATAGGTGATGACTTTGTTAACCAGGCACCAATATATTGAGGAGATAAAAGTGAAGGTCAAAACAAAATCATAAAATTGGGTGAAGTTGAAACAGAAACTGCTGATGGACCGCTGTTATTATAATAAACTTTTATCGATACCAAGGGGAAAAAAAGTCTTAAACATTCATTAGAAATAAAATATACCATAAAATAGTCAACATTCCATTTATCTAATTAAGTTACGAGTTTTTCCTATAGGCATCTTTTGCTGTTAAATTTTTTATTTTTTTCGTTTTTGGAAACACTGTGTTTCTCTAAATGCCATGTGACATTAAATTTGCAAACTTTACTGGCCATTTCTATAAAACAAATAGCTGATAACTTAAATTTAATGTGCATTAATTTTTCGTTAAAAAAATAAAGCAATCTCGAGAAAAAGAATAATTTCAAATATTCTCATTACGATTTTATTGAAGTACCGCCGTAAGAATGGTGCTATTAAATATTTTGGTCATAGATTTAGCTCCTAAACACGATGAGGAGTAGAAATATGAAACTTTAATTTTTAATTTTTAAAAAATATTATGATTAATAAATTATTAAGTTAAAGTAAAATATACTTAAATCAGATACTTCTGTAATAGTATTAATATGACATTAAAAGAAAGCCTTTTTAGTCACAATTATTTAACATGTAAGGTACTTTCTATTAAAATTTCCTTTGTTGCCAAAATAAAGAATTATGTTTCTCATAGTATATATTATTTCCGATCCAACCAAGCATAATTAAAAACAGAATAAAAGTTTTTTTTATCAACACATTTAGATATTTTTTCTATGTTTCTGGAATTCGTGATGATCTAATCGAATCTTTTATTTTATTAAATGAAACCATAAATGAGACTATAATTAAACGAAAAAAGTTTCTTAAAGCAAAATAAACAGGTGCTGATATCTAAAAAGTTTTTGAATAAGTGATTTTTTTTAAGTTACAGTATATTGTAGAAAAAGCGATTAACACATTTACCACATTATTTAAAGAAATAGAATTGGATGAAAAAGCTTGCTACAACGTTTACAATGGAAATAGCCCCCAGTTATCTTCAACTGTTAAAATCAATGAAATAAATTTGTATAAATGTCATGTATCGGAGCATTAGTTCTTATGAAAATTGCTTTATCAAATTGCTTGTTATTAAAAAGTCCAGACGCACTGACATTTTTATAACACTTTAAAAGACGATTTATTGGCTTAGTTATTGGCACCTTACGTGCGATCTTTTTTTTTTACAGCTAAATCTATAGAGATGTCTTCTAAAATTTGCAAGTCATATATTTCTATCACATATGAAACTGTAAATCCATGAAACTTTTTTTGCTGGTTTCATATCGAATTTTGAAGCTTTCCCAAGAAGGATGAAATGAATCTGCCATTGAAAAGTTTATTATGGTGCAAACATAAATATATAGACTGTCCCTTATGAATAGGAATTTCATATTCTTGTATACAAGATATGTATATAAAGCTTGGCTCAAGATTTAGAGACTGTCAACAGCTACAAATATTAGAAATATATTTTTGAAAGAAAATATTTTACTATATATATCCAATATTATATAAATTTTTTCTATAAAGACTGATAGAAAAATTCATAAGCCTTACATTCGGGGAAAAATTTATACCATAAGAATTTTAAAGAAAAAAAATGTCTCAGCACCGATTTCTTGTATGTTTCTGTTGATAAATATGTTTGTGTCTGCCCTTCACTGAAGGACTTCGTGTTTTACTAAAATGTTTCTCTAAGATATTGATTTTTGTAAGGAAAAAGTTTTAAAAGCAACCTGTATAAAAGAGAAGATAGCATTCATATTAGGTTTCTTTTTAAATCCAAATATAATGTATGTTGCTAATTTTTTAGGATATCGAATATTTTCCGTTTATTGTTTATAGTGTCATTTCAGTAAATGCAATGGAATATTTTTTGTATGAGATTTATAAAACAAATGATAATTTATAAATTATTTTTAAATAACATACACATTTTAAAAACTTATAGTAAGTAAATTAAAGACTGAAAAACACAGCTACAATGTATTATTATTTTCTTGTAATGTTCATATCAGTGCAAGATTAGCGATTTCTGATTACCGGGATATATAAATTTAGCTTGCAGACATGTTTTCAAAATATGAGGTAAATTAAGCCGCAATTTATTGTCTAGATAAAATAATGAGCAAAAATGATAATGTATATTGCTTTTCTTTTCTTTTTTAATCTCATTTTAATTTTAATCGTATTCAAAGCAGATTGTTTCAAAATTTTTGAAGACATTACAAAATTATGTCAAAGAAAAATTTGGAATAATAGTTTTTCTTATATGCTTCATATAACTAACAATGCACATCAAGTTCTTTTCACAACGTTGTTACTTCTCAGAATTCGATAGATGACACTATGTATTATTTGATGAAAATTTAGTGAGATGATTTAGTGAGAGAGAAAATTAAATCACTTCTTAGTCATATCATGTCATTTCCAAAATTGTTCTTTTATAATATGGGATTATGGAAAAAATGTGCATATCATAAGCCTTGCAGAAATTATCAGGGTTTAAATCAATGAATTAGGATTGGTATGTATTAGTCTAGAACTCTTCAAGCGTTTGCAAATACACAGAGTGAAACCGAGTACCGCTTGACATATTATACGCAATTAAATGATCTTACATAAAGATTTATTAATTCTATTAGTTCTAGTATAAGAAAATAAAGATGTTTTATTTCTGCATCTTATAGCTTTTGTTTTATATAATTTTGGAATCTCCCCAATATTTTTGAACATTCTGTACAGAATTATTAATTTTTGATATTTTTTTTTGCAAAATTATATAAAACATAAAACATGCCATTCGAGCCTCTAAAATATTAAGAATTATTAAGAATTAAGAAACATTAATATTAATTAATATTCAGAAATTAAATTAAGAAAATTATATAATATTAAGAAATATTAAGAATTATTGAATTATTAATTTTATGAAATTTATTTTAGCAAAATACATGCCATTGGAGCCTCTAAAATATTAAGCAAATAATTTTTAATGAAATAAATTGCAATATTTAGCTAAATAATGTGGACATTTTTATTCTTCTGAGAATTGTTAATTTATTTAAAGTACATGGTATAACCCACTAGCTATAAGCATTAATACTTGACAGTATGAAGAAGGCTTTTCTTTGAAATTAAATTTAAACATTAAATGGTCGAAACAGGCACATTAGCTACTGAAATAGAGCTAAATTCACTTTAATGGGTGCACCACAAAACTTGGATATGCTAGAAAAATCATTATTGATGCATAATTAATAATAGCTAAGAGTCTTATTTGGTTTGTTTGATGTTAAAAAATTTTTTTTAATTTGATATTGTCACAGAGCAAAAGAATAAAAGTAAATTCAGAATGGCGAAAGCTGATTTCTCTTTGGTGATCAGACATCCAACTAAATACTCTTAATCAGAACAATCTATGAATAATAAAAAAAAGCAATTTTCATTTATTTAATGAAAGATTGCATTGAAGGAGAATAAGTACAAAAAATATAATAAGTTGCTTCATCTTTTCAAAAAAGTAAACATATGAATTAAAAAAAGTTTCGAAACTAAATGATTCCCAGTAATTCCCAACGAGATGGTGTGAAAAAAAGTAAGGTAATCAAGTAGAATATTCCATCCCTTCAAAAAATAATTAACATAAATAAGAAAATATTTCCACTGTTTGTATTCCTGAAAATATGTGTCTCATTGTTATAGATATACCCCACCATATTTTACACTTTGAAAGTAATATTAGATTTCTAAAACTTTTACGTTTAAGATTTCATATAGAATAAAAATTATTAATTATTTATAGAAAAGACTGCGATTCACTGTGATTTTTTTTGCAAAGCACGCTATTTTGAAGTACGAATTAATTTCTTAACGACAAATTAAGTTATTCCCGAGTTATCTAACTGTTCGAAAATTCCAAAATAAGATGGAATTTCTAGGAAACTCATTATCTCTCACCTTTCAAGAAATATGGCTTTGAAAGTCAAAGCTTTATTCATCTCTTCATATGGTGAATAAGAAAGATGCCTCAACATCAAAGAATTTCGATCCAGCAATTGTACTGGATAAATGATAAAGAATGACTTGAAATTTTTAAGAGCCGCAACTGTTTGGAGGACCTAACACTACATTAACATAAATACTATATTATGGAAAAAAGAATTTTATATTTCACACTTAAAAGTGTTTTAGTATCATTTATAATATCAGTTTGAGTATATATAAAGGAAAGTTATTCGTTTGTATTCATTGGTCATGATAAAATTTTGTGCGGTGATAGTTTTGGAAGTTGATAAAGCCTCAATATTTAACCTCATTGGAATTTCGGACCATTTAAAGGTAGACTTGCTCATCCTCCAAAATATATTTGTGCGAAATTTAATAACTCTTATTCAATTATTGTATCCTGTTATGGTGCCCTTAGATAGGCATATAGGTGCATTTGCATTCGGTTTTATTAATATTTTTTTTAAATCGTCTCATCTCACGGTAGCTGAACATAGAACTGTAATGTACGGCTGAAGGATTTAAAACTGATATCTCAGGTTCAGTAATAACGTTGAATCTATACCCGGAAAAAGAAATTAAAAATATTTCATTTATAATTTATCACGGTTAATCAAAATTGTGCACACAAGATACTGAAATTGCATGTTACAGATATTATTAACCTCATAATAATGTTATATCATTTCTACACTGGAAAATAATACCACAATTAACACTGTAATGAAATATGTTATCTTCTCGTCATAAAATACCAATGGTGTAATTAGTGATTATCACGTTTGCTTCTCTTAAAAAACGCAACAGGCTTATAAACAAATTTTGAAAAGATAAAACTCATTACTAATCAGGAATAAGAACAAAATTTATATATATATATATGTTGTGTCATATTTTCACGTCATTTGAATACAAGAAGTAAATGAGAAATGTTTATGTTTCATAAAATGTTAAAATAACTTTTAGACCAATTTCTAGAGTGATGCACGTTAGTAGTTTCAGTAGTTAACACTAGATGTAGCTCCCTAATGCATTCCACTTTACCGCCCAAATGATTTAATTTGTCTTGAAACCCCCAACTCAGTTCAAATGTGAATGTATAAATTCTCTGTCGTGCCTTAAATTCTGTGCAAATCCACCACAATTACTTACTACAATCATTGCAAATGCAATTATTGACAGTTCGAGCAAGATCTTCCTGGGAAGCAAGACGCTTCTGGGCTATTCTAAATTAATTATTTCCTGTTCAGTTCAATGAATTTATTTACTATCATTATAAAGAATTTTAAAAATTACACATGCTTTGGTACATTTATTGAATTCTCTTATTACAGAAAGCAAAACTGAATTAAAAGTCTGCATACTGTCGCATTTTTTAAATCTAAAATACATTAGTTAAATCTTGTCAGTACCAAGTAATGAGAAGTTAAAAAGCTTTTTTAAACGAGGCATTTCAAATTAATTATTGTTACAATATCTATACAGTTTAAAATGCTATCTTACCTGCTTTTGAAACACAAGTTAGTTATTGCTGCACTATCCATACATTTTAATCTATATAGTAAAAAATATTGAAAACAATTTATAATTTTTTTAAATTTTAAATTTGCGCATTTCTGACATTATGCATACACTTAAATACAAAATAATAACAAACTTTAATTATTTCGACCAGGACATGTTTTTCTAAAAAGGACGTTGGCACTATCCATTGTTATTCGTTCGTATTTAGTGGAATGGGAGAAAGATCTTTAGTAAAATCCAACTTTACACTTTTTATAAGTGGTTGTTAATTTTTCTCACATGTTTTTAGCTACTATTTTTTTCTTGTCGGGTTTCGGATCTTTTTTTTTTCAATAATACATTCATTTTTAAGCCTTAGAAATTCTTGAACACTTTATTTGATTAGAATTAAAAGTCCTACTCAGTCAATTTTTATGCATATGAAAAACTCAAGCAAGCCACCTAGATTATCATTATGAAATAGACGACTGACCTTTCAGTAATAATGAAAGCCAATGTTTTTTTTTCACTAAAATGAAGTAAAATAAGCATTAAGTTACTTTCAAACATATCAACTCCATTTTTCATATTTATTGTAAAATTAAAGTACATTGCTATTTCTAGTTTTTTTATGCCACATTTTATTATTCTTTCTCTGAACGTTTGATTTTCTGTTTCTTCGAAATTGATCATAAATGAAGAGTTTTAAAGTTACTGTCTTAAAAGCTACATGCTCAAATTTGGATTCACATTTTTCGCATTTGAGACTGAAACCTCATATGCTCTTCATTACTATTTGAAATTAAAATTTCATTTACACCTGCAGCATCTTTAAAAATATTTCATCATGTTTTTAATTGCACATTTTATCGTTCATTTCCGTTTCTCTCGCGAAAGTATCTTCAATAAAATTAACGCAAAGGAATCTGAAGGTAAAATCTTTCACATATTGTCTAATCATTCTAAATCATTGTAACTTAAAGTTCATAAGAAATCCGAGGCCTCTTGTGAGGTTAGAATATTGAGTGGCATTTTAAAATGCTAAGATAAAAAAAAATTTCAAATGAATACGAAACCGAAGCTTACGGAATAGAGATACACTAGATATTGATTCGATGAATTTCAAAATATGAATTTCATAAAATGGGGGAAGAGTAAAGATTTGAGAATAGTTTACTCGCCCCCCCCTATCGGGAATATGACATATACTTGTAAGACAGATGGTTAGACATTAGTTATACAATAACAATATTTGGAATCTAACAGATAAATAGAGGAAATGGAATAAGGAAGCAGTATATTGCATCGTTCTTATTTTTAGGGTAATCTAAAATGCAATATATATATATATATATATATATATATATATATATATATATATATATTCTAGATGATCAGGTCTAGTATTTTTTACCAGTGTAGCATTATTGAGTATTATCTCAGAAAATGTATATATTTTTCGTGGAGCTCGAAACTTAACAAACCTTGCATGTTGAAAAAAATCCAGCATTAATTTAAATATGAGATGAGAACTAATAGGCAACTAAATGACTTTTGAACGGTAAATTTTCTTTCATTCGAATTAAAAGAATTTATTAAAAGGCTAATTATGTGAGCACTTCAATTTTGATAAAGACGAGGAAATGGAGGTTAAAAGGCTAAGAGTGCTATTGAAACCATGATCGAGTACTAACGATCAACATCAGGTAACTAAATCAATAAATTGAAACAAATTGTAAATTTTATTGAATTTATTTTATAACAGAATAAATAAAAACGCACATTTTGATTCTCGATATGTTGTTCTTCATACAGTATTTCAACAATTTCTAAATTTCAGAAGCAGCCAGTAATTAATATATTAGAGTATTGAAGTATTGACGTTCGGTTTGTTATATACATAAAGGAGAGGAAGCTGCTGCAGTACTTCAACTATGAAGTGATAATCCGGTGTTCCAGAAATTTCATTTAAACTGTTATTATTATTATTTATTAAAGAAGGAAAGTTAAACTATTAAATAATGGAAATTGAAATGAATCTAAATGCTTTTTGCAGTAAATTTAAATTATATCGATGAAATTTGGGGCATTTTAAACTTTCTTTAAAGCGTTCTTTACCAAAATGGGTCGTATGAAACAATTCAGGGGGTGCGAAAAATTCTTATCTCAATTGTGTAGTTAAAGTAAGTAGCACCGGAATTTTTTTATTTTCCTTCCACCATTATATTTTATGGTAAAGTAAATATAAAGATTTCCTCGGGTAAAACATTATTTATACTTCCCATCATAGTATTGATTTCAAAATGTGACACTTCACACTAAAGTTTTGTCTCCATGTCGCCTGGAGCAATTTTCCTCCCTCTGCCCCCCCCTCCCCGGCTCCTTCACCACTCTACTATATATATTTTCCTTTTAAATTCGGTAAGCAGATTTAAGAGCATTGATACATTTAATTTTATAAACATTCCGTTTTGAAGCAACACAAGAAATTCCTTGATACAAACCACGTATATTTGAATCGCGCTCAGACGACGAGGATGGCATCTAAGTTGGTAACGATTTGATCCGAATTCCCCACCACATGAAACAGAGGACGCTTGTTCTAAGACGGGATATTAAGCTTGAACCAGGCCTAAATACATGACGGATATTTTAGTGGATTTGAGTTTCCAACATGAAATCCTCTGGCCTCGAAGTCGAGACTTTTCTTGTAGGTCAGTGCAGCTTTGATATAAACTAGAAAAACTCCCTTATTTAAAAATATGACAAGGGATCGCGAGTGAAAAACTTCAGAAGTCCCAGGATCGTTTACGATGTGGAAGAACTTGATTGAAATTTTTAGTAGCAGTGGCTGAAAGAAAGTATAAGTTGCGTGCTATCATATTTTAAAATCCTTGAATATTATCTTTTAAAGCAATAAAGAAAAATGAGATCCATTTTTAAAAATTTTCTTTGGAAATAAATGCCTAAACTTGATAAAATGTTTTGCTGTATTTAAGTATAAAATAAAGAATTTCTTGAGAAAAAGTATACGATTTGATACAGTTATTTATATTTTAATATATTTATAATTACATTGATATATTTACAATATTTAAGTTAGTAATTAATACTTAATTTTTCGTATTGTAAATGTAAATGTTCATTACTGTATTTATTAATCCTAAATAGAAGGTTTATTTTAAAATGAAATTAGTACTAATATAAATATAATTTAGTTTAAATTTTCAGCGAACGATTGCTAACATGCAATTGGCAACAATGAATTGTTTCATTTCTTTTTAACTGGCAGACAAATAGGCTATGATCTGAAGTAAAGTTTGTGAGCATGTAGAAGATGAATTCAGAGAATGGATGGTTTTATTTGTTCGCAAAATACTCTTTTGTTAATATTTGATTATACTTACTAATTTTTATATAATCTACATTTTTAAGTGTAAAAAATGATAGATATCTTTACTTAGAAATTATCAAAACCAAATTTATGACTTCCTTAGATGAAATATTAAAAATGTAAGATATAAGGAAGACGAAGAAATTATGAATCTTATATTATTTTAAACACAATGATTTCACAATATTATATTTATTGGGAAATTACTTACATATAAAACAACACATCCTTGTTCAAAAGATAAGCAGAAAATATAATTTTTTTTAGGTATTCAGTAATTAAAATTACTGTCAAAATGCATATCCACCAAGTGGATATGCATTTTACGCTCTAAAAAAAAGTCGCCTTTTATACCACACTTTCTCTTTTCAATCAATTCCTAAGTAAGCGTCGACATTCGTGTTGAAACTGCTCTTTCGATCAAAACAGTTTTAGAAACAGTTTTGGGGCCATTACTATGTCATAAATCAAGTCAGAAATCCAAGGCAATAAAATTGCCAAATTATAATAGTTTAAAATGGCGATACAAGTACCCTTAAGTGTTAAAAAAAAATGTGACAGGCATTTCAAGAGCGATAATCTAGTTTCCTGATTTTTTTTTCCATCGTTACACGGATTTTAGTATTCCGATGGTTGTCTAAAAAAGCAAAAATTTTGTAGTATTCAGTAAATGTCACTGTAAGAGTTTGAGTCTCATCGTAAAGGGAGTTATTCATCCGTGCAGTAAACGGCAGTTCCAAGTTACTTTTTTCATGTTCTAATCGCAATTTCTTCATTGATATTTTTACGTTAATTAGTTTTAATCGCTACGCGAATTTATTGGGCTATAAACCGAAAGTTGAAAATCAATTTTCTGCATATGTTATTAAAGTTATCTTTAATCCTCTACTGAAGTGTTATTTTTTTTTTAATTCTTATGAAGAGTTCTGATGTTTCAACGAGGTATGTGTTCCTACGATCTGTAACTTTAATACCTATTCTGATTATCAGAGTATCAATCTTTATATGTATTTTATCATTATATTCACCAGAATTATAATCTGGAAGTAAATTTTACAGTGAACAATTTTCATGATGAAATAAGATCGTTTGATTTCTTTGCATTTTCGCAGCACAAGAATATAAAGATGTTCTTATTTAAAACTTCCAGGATTATTGCTTTAAAAAATAGTATAGCCTTTTTTTTTCTTATGCAGGTATTTAAGAAGCATTAATGGATATAAAATGTTGTTTGATGTAAAAAAGTTTTTACCTATAATTTCTGAATCATAAATGTTATTCTTTTAGTAAAGTGAAAATTTTTTATGTGAATGTGATGTCTGGTAGTTTACTTCAGAATTACTTATAAACATCAGAAAAGAATCACCAGTTTTTTTTATTACATAAATCAAAATTCCAAGAAATAATTTAAAAGCTGATTTCTTCTTTTTTTCCCCCCTTCAGAGTCAATTATCAAGTGGATCATTAATGTAATGAAAAATTATAGCGCCATTGAATTGCAGGTTAATTAACAGAAAATTGTTTGAATTTGATAAAGATGAAATACCCCTTTCCATTATATCTAAAATACTGACACTATTAATAAAATATTGTAAATCACAGGATGATTTTAGTAAACCTCAATTATTTTTTGTTTCACGAGTAAAATAAATAATTCAATGAATTATTTACGCCTGTACTTAAATTGACAGATATTTGTGCCAGAAATCAGTGAGGAATATAAATGTGAGGCTCAAGATGTAAATCTTGTAGTTACAAATGGCCATCTTTATCTATTCAAAAAAGTAGGGGAATAATTATTTTTGATTTTCAAGATTCTGAATGAAAATTTGCATTTTCCTTTCATTGGAGAATTGCTATAAACTCCCATTGTGGGTCTGTAGATTAGTGCTAACTTTAAATATTTAAGCCAGTGAAGTTACAAACACTAGTTATTTTTAAATTGTTAAAATAAAATTGCATCCAATGTCTGGCTGCGAAAAAGGGTTGAGATTTTTAATCCATTTAAGTTCTCAAATAATATTTAGTTAGTTTGGCTAGTTATTTTAATGGAAGAAACATAAAGGGCTATTTTGCGACGGTCAACAATTTTTAATTCTAATCAGATGAAGAGGACGACAGCTGGGGTTAGAAGCACTTTCTCTAAATCTCCGCACCTCATCAATGAGAGGATGTTTGGAGCACGACGTCCAATTTAAAGTGTTTTATGCCCACATAGACGACGGAATTGTGGTGGAATTGGGATTCCACCCTCGAAAAAGATCTTCATAAAAGGGCCAATAATATTGAGGAAGTGAATGTTCATGAAATTTGATTTGAATTACAATAGCCCAATAATTGTGGTTCTAAAGGACATCAGACATATTTTTGAACTTATTATAGATCAGATTATATTGGAATAATAATTTTATTTAATGGAATTGCAGATTACTGTGTTTTCAGGTATATATTTACTTTTTGATATTTCTCAAATTTTAGAAAATTTAACACATTCCAGATTTTTAATATATTTTAAGGAGTTATATTTTAAATATTAAAATAGTTCCCTCTGTGCTTTTTCGTTCAGTATAAATACTAGTTTTATTTCACTATTTTAATTTATATTGATATCAATAAGACATTAAAATTTATATGAAAATTAAAAATAATTGATTGCATAAGACTTGTATTTTAATAATTAGATCATTTTAATTAAACGATAGCTAAAATATTCCTTTCAAGCAATTATCCAAAATCTGATGAGAATGCTGTATCTACGAAAGATGACTTTACAAAAAATAATCACTACCTCAGATATTTTTTGTTTTAATTTTACATACTGAAAAAATATTTCTTCTAATACAAAAGTATAAAAAAAAATGAAATAAATATTTTAATTTTAAAACAATACGTTTTACAAAAAGCACAGCATATTTTATCATTTGAACACGCAATATACATAAATGACAAATAAAAATTGTATTTTCCCCCACCTTGTTTATAGCAGTTTCAGTATAATTAATTTTGTGTCATTTCTGCCTGGAAAATAATTCGATTTAATATTTTACGTTAAAGACATGCATTACTCTAAAAATGCTTTACACTTTATTTATTCTTTGTCTGATGAAAATTTTGGTTATGAAAAATATATCTCGGTAGTAAAATAAACAAAGATAATTTTATTTAGTGTTATTTAGTGAAGGTAAATTGCACAGCACAAATATTAAATTTATTCATTTCGTGTTATGTTTTTAAATTACAGTGATACAGTAAAATAATACATAGATAAATTTGTAACTAAAGAGAAATTTGAAAAATCCGAATTTCTTTTATTTCGTCGGAAATAAACTTTGTTTTTCGTTGTTCAAAAACGAAGATAAAAAAAAAACTGCATTATCAATTTCTTTAGTTTGAATTCCATAAAAAAGCATTCCTTTTTATTTTTATATCCTTTGAAGTATCAAAGATAATCTCACACACATACACACACACACACACACACACACACACACACACCTTAAATATGTACATATTTAATTCTTAAACATGTATTGAGATTAGTTTTGTCAAAAAATGCCTTTTTATATAGTTTAACGAACTTCGTAATTTTGCACTATGATTAGATAATGAGGACGACAACTGAGTCAGCCTCTTTTCCTTTTAAAATAGTCTCATAACATTGACTAGAATGTGTTTGACTATCGATGCATTTCAGGAGCATTAAGCCCTTTAACCTATGATTCTTCCTTGGGGTTTTTTCTCTTGCTTGTAACTATCAGATTCTGAAAGTGAGATTGGCTATAAAAATGGTTTAAAGAAATAACGTTAACATAAAGCACCATTCGATGAAATAATATTCATAGGTAATAGTAAAATTCTTATCTTTATTCATAGGAAAAACAGTAATATTTGAGACGCATAACACAGTAGTGGTTGAAAAATTGAAAAATGGTTTTGATTACATTTCGTCGGTTTATAATTGAAATAAACCATTTTTATGAAAGTAAATCCATTGGTGGTATACAAACCAATTTTTGCATTATTGTTAATGCAAATATTAAAAAAATGAAGAATTTTAATCATCGAATAATAACCAGTATCAACTCACTTTTGTTGCGTAAATCAGGTTTACATTTTCTTGGATTTATTTAATGCCAACAATAATGAATTTTGTGCTATCATGTAAGCATTTTTTTTATTTTTATAGAAAATATTGTTACCAACTCACTGAATGAATTATCTGAAATATTTTTGTACTAAACTCTTATTTCTCAATATAATTTAGCTATAATATTAATTCGATATTTTTCCAAGTAATACATCTATCTAAATCCAAAGAATCTTCAATAATTACCAATTCTAGATAATTGAGGACACTCGTTCAAACATATGTCTAGTACTTTACATTAATTTTATGTTTGAATCGACCATGCATTTTGCATTTAAAAGCAATACATAATGTTACAACATAGCGTAGAAATGGATAATTAGATGTGTGATAGCATAGACAATTAAATTTTTTCATGTTATGGCTACATTACAAAAATGGACTGCATTAAGTTATTGTTTCTAATATACTCCAACTATACATTAAAACTCGTTTGTAATTATTTATTAATCAGCATAAATGTCTTTAGAATTCTACGAAAATTCATTTTTGATTAACTAAATAAGTCGTGGTTTCTAAAACGTTTCGAAAAAAACTACATTCTGAATATTCCTTAAAATTCTGTTTCAGAAGAATCTGTCTTGAATTTAGAAGCGAGCTCACCTCCATTTAGTTATTGCCATTAATCATTTCGATTCCTTTATCATTGTCAAATTTTTGTGTTGTTTTCAAAATTTTCCAAAGGCAGCACAGAGAAGCAGTCAACCTCATAAATCATATATACCCCGAGGCAATAAAGAAGAAAACAGAGCCTTCGAATGAAACGAAATTGATCCTCTTCCCCAAGCTATTTTGCTTATTCCTAAATTTTTCAAACTCTATTTATTATAGTGAAGTCACTACAGAAAATTAAATATTTTAAGTTTTATGACATAAAATATTTAATTTTCTGTAGCAACTTCTGAAGTTTTATGACATATTAGAAAATCTTAATGCGTGGGAAAATAGTTCTTAGAACATAAAAATATTGACTGGCTTTGATAATAAGAATCTTGGAAATGATAAATATTAAAGTTAATTAATTATATTTTTTAAAAAATTATTAAAAATAATTACTAAGAATTCAGAAGAATCTATTTTTTTTTCCCTTAAAGGATTGGGAGCACTTATTCTAGAAACGATGGGAGAAAACACACTATTAATATCCGTTTCCTCTCCGAAATGCAGAAATTTATTTCAATTTGAATTAAGTCAGGACGAATTCTATGATTTTATTTTCTGCTGTTTGTTCATAGAATTCACACCACTCAGTCGGTTAAACAGAGTTAGATAAAATATAATTTTCTATGCTTGTTTTAAATTTTACTTTATAAAAGAGGGTTATTTTTCACTTTTCTGCACTGAATGTTGGATTAATTTCAATTCCTGTCCGTTTGAGATGTTGCAAATAAGTTAAGATATTTCTGGAAAGAATCCAGTTATTTATATGCAAAGACATTTTAGCTATCCAGCCAAATAATATGGAATTATTTCAATAAGAGAATAATTTTATTTTTGCAATATCTAGACAAGATGGCTAAAATTGAAGAAATAAAATCAACTCTCCGGAGCGATATTCGTGCAGCTAAATAACGATTTTGACAATTGTTTAAAAACGTATCATTCTAAAGCTATGCTGATAAAATATAGGCATATTTTTATGGATTTTCGATGTCATATTAATAATTTAGTTTATTTTTAGTTATATTAACGCTTCGTTTAAAAGCAACATTAGGGCTATTGTGGGACGGACGTAATTTTGAACTGAGGTCAGATGACGAGGATGACACCTGAGCTGACGTCCCCCTCTCCAAATTTCCGCACCACACCAGGGGGAGGACGTTAGGCCCCAACAGTTTTAGTGTGCACCAGAACTGTTTACACGACGGTTCATCGGTGGAATCGGGTCTCGAATTTGAAACCCTCCAACTCCAAAGCCAAGATCATATCACCAGGCCACAGCTGCCTGCCATAATGATAAATGTTCGAGAAGAGCATTAAGAAATTTTACTAAGTTTGTGAAAGATATACGAATGTTTCGTTTCTATACTGAATTCAATCTTGCATAAAGCGATCCGAATGTTCTCTTTAATAATAATTTAAAAAGTTAGAATTTCTAAGCATTCATTAAATATTCCCTGGTGATTTGAGATTTTTTTTTTTCTTTTTCTATTTTCTTTTTTACTGTCTTAACATTTATACCGAACTGATAGAGAAACATGGAAACTAAGAGAAAGCCTATTTGAATTAAAAAAATAAGACACCTAATTAATCCCTCCCCTCTCAATTTACGGGTAATCGCAGCAATATATAGAGAAACAATTCGAGCGAAAGTTTATACGAGAAATTAAAAAAAGGTAAAAAGAAAAAAAAAAACAATTTGCGATTACTTCAACCTTGAAATCCCCATTACGCTTTACATTCCCCGTTTAATCAGAATCTGCAATAAACACCCATTTCTGAATTTTATTAATAAGTGAAAAAGATAACCTGCACTCCTTATTCTTTGTTATTGGAAATACTTTATTTAAAAGAATAAAAAAGCAACTATGTTTTCGAAGTGAAATTTTTGTCTTAATGAACACGCAAAATCGTACTGCGGAAAGAATCTGAAGAAAGGTCCATAATATATAGAATGTACTAGCCAAACAGAGGAGAAAGGTTTCAAGAAAATTTATGTAATGTTGCTTGGTAGATGGTATTTTTTTTTCAAGTAGACATAGCTTCCTAATATAATAGTTTAATAAATCATAATTAATTGGGCCATTTATTTTGAGAGTTGCATAGCTCTTCTTGTGATAAAAGAACTTGGGAAACAAATAACTTACATACAACTTAGCAAAAGTATTTTATTTATCAAGCATTTTCTTAAGAATTTATTGTCTACATTTTCCACTTCATATTTTAAAACAAATATATTTCGTCGTAATGAAACTATGTCAAAGATGAAATTCTCTTAAAAACGAATTCATTCACCTTGCAACAATGTAAAGTGGACAACCAAGTTTTCAAATAAAACTATTCCGTTCAAAAAATTATAACAGCTGACTTGATACACTTCAGTAAGAATTTAATACAGTATTAGAAAATCCATTATCAAACTAATCATTTATAAAATATTTAAATTTCAGAAAATGTTTTTTTTCTGTTTTTGTATTTGAAATATCGTTAAGTATGCCACATAATGCTTTATCCTATTTAAATGCATTCTTATCATTCTTAATTATCTGAGATTTTAAGTAAAATTCTTGATAATAGACTTAAAAAAATAAGCAGAAACTATCAATTTCCATTAAAAGTTATAATCATGGATATATAGGATTAAATGAGGACCTTTGTGAATTAAGATTTATATTTTATTGAGTTTATGCATTAGATTTTAAAATCGAAACTCGAGTATATTTCTAATTTCAAACTTATAGTTTTGCACAAAAAAAAAAAAAAAAAAATCAGGTGTTACTATTAGATTATAAGTTACAAGAATTCAAAATATATAAGTCACTCACATCAATTTGATAATACAGCAAATTGAATTCTTCTGACCTTGAATTCAACTAAAATTCACAAAAGGCAATGAAAGTGAAATATGCATGATTCAGGTTTTTGCCTCAGGTTTCAGTCAATAATAGATGGGGCAATATTTTTTTGAAGCAGTTGACCGAATTTATACATAGATATATATTTCAAAACTTTTATTTATATGCATACTCTTTAAACAGAGTTTTTTTGCTATATTTTACGCGAAATATAAATAAATACCTTAAAACGAGATAGAGTGACATAGAAAATGAAATTAGTTTTTAGGGAATTACTTCCATTAGTTCATTTCTCGCCCCCCCCCCTCTTAGGAAAGGGAACAAAAAGTTTTTATAGAATTTCAATATATTTCTTAATCAATGTATTTGTATTGTTGACATTTGTTATACTTGGATATATTATGAATTGTATTACGCCCATTACATATTCTTGCCGACGTTTTTATACAACAAGAATTAGCGCATATTCTTTTCTTTATCTATCAGATTAAGAAAGTCAAAATGTTTATCTATAAAAATAAAATCTTAATTTCTGTACGTAAAATGGGTTTAAGTCATGTACATTATTTATACTGTTAAACTCTAGCTCTTAAATAAGTCATAACCAGTTGAAATAAAACAATTTTAATTAAAATGCTTTTAATTTTACAGCTCCTCTAAGAGTTTCACCCGCATTTTAACTTAATACCAGGGGGTAATGAAGAGCGAGCGGACTACACGCACTTGAATGTACGATCGGTAACGAAGCAAGTTCAGTTCAGTATTACATAGGTCATATACTGCTTCTAGAATGTTTCAGAGCATTTAAAGTGTGTTTTTTTCTCTCTACAATGTTTGACAACATGATGGATTGAAGGATAGTCTACACAATGCATTCGGACAAGGCAGTTTTACGGCCATTTAAGGATGTCCGAGGCCCCAGGGGTTTCTTTTAGGGCTTGGACATTGTGATGGTTATCACGTTGAGGGATCGTTTTGGGTAAGGATAACGTAGGATCCCCCCCCCCCATCTGCGTTTACCGTAATAACTTTATGTCGATTCGAATTGAAATTGTACACTGCTTCAAGTAGTATTTCTTTAACATACCTAATTTTATCAAAATGCTATTTTAAAGTTCCAATTAGTTTACGCTCACTTGTGATTAAACGTCGCATTAAGAAACTCTGAAGGGATTTCGATGAAAACTGCTACTTATTTACAGTTAACCATACTTCTTTAATCAATGTTTTTTTTTTTTTTCTTAGCTCAAATATTTTTAGAATATTAACTATACTTTTTTTAGTAATCACTACCTACGATATTTTTCTTCGAACAAAAAAATGCAAATGAATTTGGCAAATTAAAACAAATCTAAATTTCAAGGATTATACAGACGAATATATTGTTATACTGTTTTTTTTTTCTGATCTAAATTTATACTTTCTATTACTATTAATTATTTCTTTTACTATTATATTGATGTAAAAAAAAATTCCTGATTTTTCGGGACATGTGCAAATACAGGGCGTGTGATTTTAAATGTGACTATTTTTTAAACTGCCTTAAAGAATTAAATAATTTATTTTAAATTCATCAAAATAGTAATGAGAATATTTATTTTTAAATTTATTTTTATTCAGAAAATTATTTATATTTCTTCTTAATTTACCTGAGATCAGATGAAAATAAAGAGTAAAATAGACTAAACTAAATTAAGTGTTTTAATAATATTAATTAAGAACTTTAAAAGGCCAATAATATCTGTAACTATCTATCGTTACTATTTAATATATATTTCTTCAATAATTGATAAAAAAAATAGCAGTATATTTCCTGGATAAAAATATACAGCTAAAAATATTTCTAAAAGATACCTTATCTCAAAAAATAATGAAGAAAAGATTTTTTTCATTCACATCATTCGTGAACATTAAATAACTTTCAAATTCAATTCAGAATATAAGAATTAAATGCTACTTTGTTTCAGATCTTATTTAATCATTGCTTTCCCAATATCATACAAAATAGGATGACGTGAATTAATCTAAGCAAAACGTATTTAAAATATTAAAAAAAATCACTATAAGTGAAATTTTTGACAAATATAAATTTACAATATTGCAAATGTGGCAATAAATTGTCCTTATTTAGAATCAAAAGGAAAAGAGATAAAACCTTACATTAGTAAATTATTATTCTTACATTATATTTAACAAACTCATTATACAGTTTATTTAAAATGTATATTATTAATTTTTCTCTTAAGTCATTGTAAAAAATTAAATAACAGTCATCTAACCTCCCATTTCAAAATTAATCAATTATATCTAATTTCAATGATTTTTTTTATGATGACAAATGTTCTAAGTTAAATGAAATTTACGTGGAATGAAATATTTCCTTATAAAGTTTCCATGTATAACCATTTGTAATTTCTTAAAAGAGTCGGTAATTTGTTTTAGCTGTTATTGAATGTTATCGAAGATCATAATTTCACTGTATGCATCAATTCATTTTTTTTCAGTGTGGTTTGAAAATTGTAATAGCAAACGAGAAGGAAGAAAAAAAAGCGAAATATTCAAACTTAAAGAAAAATCACAAGTATATACAGCAATTTACAAATTAAAAACTAATTGCAAAATAAAGGCATTTTTATAAGTATTTAATTTAAATTTGTGAAATTAAGTCAAAATTTGTAATCGCTTAAACATGGCTATCATATTTCAATAAAAAAATAAAGATAAAAACTAAATTGTGCTTTTATAAAGCCACCATGAGATGTTCTAGGATTTGGGCCAAAGTATTTATGAACTTGCGAGTCATTCCTCTAAAGAAACACACACATAAATCATAACTTCGTGATTGCTCAAACACGGTATATTAATAAACTATTTCTCCTAATATTGAGGTCATTTGTTTGTTAAATGCAAGCGTTAGATTTATTTTGGATACGTAATCTAAACAATCATATAAAGCAAATTTCAGTACACAAATCTTATAATATTGATTTATTCAAAAGAAATAAAGATATACTTAAATAAATTGAAATGACTTTTATATAAGGTATTTTAGAATACGGCTTGTTATGGTTTCAAAATAGGTATTTATATCCTACATAAAGAATTAGTAAAAATAACTTATATGAATTTCGGGAAAAAAGGAACCTTCGTTTTTTATTATTTCAAAATTAATTCAAGGTGAATATCAGTAATTCCGAATACAGAAGGAGACATTTCTTTCATAAGAGAAATTAATTGCCTATGCCGAGAAATAATCATAAGCATGAAATAACCATGGAATACGGAACATGACATGAAATGTACCGTATGTTGTCACATAAATGTACCGTAAAATATTCACCGATATTAAAATGGCATGTCGACATAACATGACTAATAACTTATCAGTGGGCAAATGTGTGGTTCTTTTTAAAGCAAAATGCGTTTTCCTTCGTTGAATTCAACATAATAAACTATTTAAAAAAGATTTCACTTCGTTGTTATTTGAATTCCAAGCGGTGACTAATAGTAGGAAGAAAATTTAAAGATGCTAACTTTTATTTACACGAAACGTGTTTTACATTTTTAATAAGTGAAATTAAAAAAAAAAAAAAAGTAGACAAAGCTGAAACTTTTGCCATCACTTGTTTGATAAAATTAATACTGTAGCAATAAGTAAAAAAGCGTTTGTTTGTTTTTTTTCAAAATGAGAGAGAATTAGAAAATTGAATCATTTGCATTGTGTTTTTTTAAAGACTTATAAAACACAACTTAGACTTATAAATTTATATTTAATTTATAATTTGAATAATAGTTATCTAATCGAAATTTATGAGGAAAATGTTCTTCACAATATATATTATCTTTAATAAATCGTTCATCTATTCAAGCTGCTTTTGAATGTTCTTGAAAAGGATTACTTCATTGAAAGTGATTACAAAGTGGTGGAGGCAAATGGAAAAAAAAACTCAAAATATATCAAAAATTTTGTTAAATTTAACAAAACTTCAAATTAGTAGAACAGTTTAGAAATTCGAAAATAAATTAGTAAAAAAGACATTTTACCGGTATTTAAAGCGAAATAGTTCATAAAGTTTGAAATTGGAAATTTCGTTATTTTAGCATTTAAGGAGAAAGCGTGATTATTTTTCCAATAAATAATGATTAAAAAGCAACATCCAATTTTTAATAAACTGCGACGAAGTATTTTAAAGCATGGATCATTTACACTTAAATAGCAAATTATGCGACTCTAGAATAATAATTTTTTAGCTGCACGACCAGTTCGTTGACACGCATATGTAGTCAATTTTAATCCTCCATAAATTGATCATTTTGAAATTTATATTTTTTCAGGAGAATCAAGGAAGTTTCTGTACATGCAATTTTTAGAAAAAATCCTCGCTGTATATATTTATGCTGTGCAATGACTCACATATCGGTATTATCACTTAGTGTTCGACATTTAAATGCAGCGGAACAGTTTCCCCCGTATAATATTCCTAGAAACCATTCTAACTTTCGTAGCCATACATAATCAACGAAAACACTAAAATCTAATTTGAATAATCGGTAATTTGTACCTACCCTAGGGACTGCTTACTACACTGATCTAGAGGAGGGGTAGAGTAAATCTCGAATTTTCAGTGCATCTATTGAAAAACCAAGGGCAGTTTTTTAACAGCTTACTTGTCTTACTACCCTCACTTTTCAAAGCGTTTTACACGTAGAATGAAATCCCCCCAGAGGGTTCCAGATCTATCATAAAATGCTAAAATAACTCCAATTTCTGGCAATCGTCTTTGGTGCCAGAATCTACTCTCCTACATATATTATAAAGAATGAAATACGAAATGTAATACAAAAATTTCAACTTATATAATCGTTTAAAATTGCTTTCTGGCAATCGGTCCCATATTTTGCATTATTATATTCCAAACATAAATTAACACGACAAAAGAAATGAATTTTTTCTTCAATATTTCATTGGATCAGAATGCCAATTGAATAGTGTGTTCTCATGTGAACAAGGATGATCACTTCCATGTAGTAATATTTTTAACTTCAACACTATGGTAAATAAATACACAGTATAATGATTCTCACGTATTTGTTGAGGATTTACTAATAACGAATTATCCATTTAAGAAGAAAAGCTAGTCATTTTTTTATTCTAATTTTATTGCAAGTGAAGGAAATCTGGAAATTTTTTCTGGAGGTATTCAGAACTGCATAGAAAATCTTAGAGATTATATTTCTTCTCCGAGATCATTTGTTTATTTTAGTACAAAAGTCGATTTGATTAATGCGTAGGTTCAACAGTTTCAGAGAGATGAAGGGAAAAAAATCCTTTCTGGCCTACCGCCGTCAGGCCAGATCTCGCACAGAAAACCACTTGTTTAAAGAATGTCTTTTTACACTAAAACCAATTTTAGGCGATTATTCATAAATAATAAAAGAAGTACTTTACTCAAACAAAATAAATTCTGTATTAAATACTTATGATAGCGTGAAATTTCAAATAACTCAGTAAATAATAAAAAGCTAAAAATCATTTGTTTTTGGTTTACGACTCTTGTGGATGGCCCACTCTCGGCTCTCTCAAAATTTAAGTGATTCCCAATTCTTTTATGTTACTAAAGCTAAAGAAATTGGCTCAAAACAATTAGCAACAGATTTCAAGAACGAAGGCGAAATATATTGAAGCAATCGTATCTTCTAATGGAGGGTTAATTCCAAGTAAGTAAACTTAGAAATAGAATGAGATTTATTTGTTTAGATTCCGGTTTGAAAAAAAATTATATTGCAAATGAAGGCTTAAATGTTAAGATTGAATGCAAGGGCGCAAAATCGCTTGAAATTTCTTAAAATTAAATACCTGCTTTAAAATTAAGTATCTTCATCCAAACCAATCTAAACATTAACACCTGACTCAGAAAATACTTGCATATTACATCTTCTTCCGTATGCATTATAGAATTATATTTGCTTTAAAGCAAGACAAAAAGCTACTCGCAAATTAAGTATAGTACAGATACCCTTCCCCAACTATAGGTATATGAAAATATTGAGTGATTAGCACAGAAATAAGCTGAAACTATGGTTGAATCTGAAAGGCTATCGCCGGATACGCTACAAATCCACCCGTAGGAAGCTCGTTCAATCATCGGCAAAAGGAAACTTGACCCCATAACATTATTATAAATACCGAAATTTGATAGTGAACCACTATACCGGAAGCTTCCCGTCACCGTATCTGAGGCGATTCCTGTGAATTCTATTCTCAAATTAAAACAACTATTACGATTCAAATTAAAAATTTTTAATACAGGAATTTTCCATCAAACTGATTAAAATATAGTATAATAGACATTCTAAAAATTAATAAAACAAAGAACAGAAATAAAATATATTACATGTTATAAATATACTATTGAATTTTCTTAGTTTATTTTTATAATTATTTTCGCTGAAATATCTTTTGTTGAAATAATATAATGTTAACCACATTGGTGAAATATTATCTGATTATGTTCAAATAACAGTTTTTATTTTCAAAGATGGAAAATTATGCGAGTAAATCTAAGGCCCAAAAGATGTAACATTCTTCGAATATCTGGTTTCGCTTTTCCTTAATACACACGAATCAGATTACGAAGTAACAGAACAAGTTAAAACTTTTAACAACATTTGCAACAGCCTCGGGAACTTTTTGTCATGTACCCGTCAAAACCTCAATTTTTATACCAACTCCAAAAGCTCAAAGTACTGTTTCTGTTTTCTCTGAGGGATTCGGATTCATCTTCTCGACCCGAGGGAATAAATGAAGGATTCCGTTAAGCCGTATGACCGCTAAGTCTCTAGTGATAAAATGCAACAAGAAGGAAAAAAGGAGAAAAAATTCTACAGAAGCTTGTAATAATTTAAAAGCTATGCCATGCTGATGCAAGAGGAAAGTATTACATAAAACTTTCTACATAAACTTAAAAGTATTATGATTTCTGGGTACTTATTTTAAAGCCGAAGCGCAAAAGGATGAAAAATGTGTTTCATATCTTCTCAGCTGTCTGTCGAAGTTTTTTGTTTCAAGTTATCATAGAGTTCACAACTTGTTTTCTGCTTCATCGTACAAGTTGGGATAAAAATAATCTTCTGTAACTGACCTAGTTGCCGACACCGTCTAAAATGTTATTTACATGACTTAAAAGTGGGAATTTTCTCAGTCCGGAAAAGAAGAAATAGAGAGAAAGGATGTAACTCACTATTTCAAATTATCACATATTTCGATTTTGTAAATAATGCTGCAACTCGTTTAAGAAATAATCGAATTCGACAGCAGATTTATAAATAGAACTATTTATATATATAAGGTATATATTTTAAAGTACAAGTTTTCCAAAAAAAATTCTTTCTATAAAATTTATTTTACCTTTATATTGTATAATAATAGCTAAGATTTTACACAAGGGAGCATTTGCTATAAGGCAGATAATTCATTCCGCTTATTTTACTTTCAATTTGATATGATAATTTACATTATTTTCCCCCATCATTATTATATAGTATACATCATTAAATACTAAGTTAGGTCAGTAGCCTTATAAGTTAAATCAGGGTTCAAGTATTACCAACCATGCTAGCGGAGAAAGTCGACTGTTTCTATGATTTTAATTGGCCTAAAACGTGGGTCACTGAGAATGATGTGCACTTTATCGCAGATGTATGGACTAGTAACCTAAAAATACTTCAAAGAATGCATAATTGTTAACGAATTCATGTTAGGTATAACAACCATCATTACGAACTGCATTACAAATTGTCCTGTATTACGATGTTTAAGTGACAAAAGCTTGGATTACTTTAAAACTTGTAATTCTCCAATCTCAACTTGTAATCTCCTCCAAGGAAATCGCAATTACAGAAAGTTATACAATTATCGTTAATTTAAGCGGTAAACTGATCTAGATGCAGGAAGTTGAAAAATGATTTGTTTATTTTTTTTAGAAAACTATTTAAACTGGATTTAGATAATGATTAACACACTAAATAGCAAGAAATTAATGATTTCCATGTGTTACTTCGAATGAAGGAGTTGAAAGTATTATTGTCTTTACAGTAGAAGATGAAATCTTTTGTATCCTTTCAGTCATAGCGTTTTACAATTGTCATTGCGTTAAACAATCAAGTATTTCAAGTATACTTTATTTTGCATCAAACTGGTAGAAAAATATAAACAGATTTTAATGTTATGTTTACCCATACACAAATAAGGAATTTATATCATTAAAATTTACTTTCCTAAAGCAAGCAAATTAATAGAATCAGATTTTGAGACCTTTAGCCCACAAAGCTTTAATTTTGTCAAATCCCAGATAAAAAAAAATGTCCGATCAAAGAATATAATGGATTATTGAGAATTGAAATTAAAGGATTTTTGAGAATCGGAAACTTTTAATTCATTGACCAGTATACATAGAATTATTTTAAGTAATACAAGAGTATTTCTTTTTTTATATTTTAAATTTATAATCTGGAATTAGTTAAAAATGGTTTGAGATTTTGATTTCAAATTTTTTACAATCAAATTCTATGATGCTATATTTTAAATGACATTTTTTTGCATGCAAATAAAACGCTTTAAGATCCAATGAAAGAAATGAAGGGCGTTTAAATAAAGTTATCTTCATATTTTATGAAATATGATTGAATTTAATTATTTATTTCTTTAATAATGCTAGTATTTCATATTGTAATTTAGTTTATTTGTATTAAAAGCTCTTAGAAGAAGATTATGGCTTTGATCTCGCAATTTTGAAACACGACTTAATGATGCGGAATGATGTATTTCACCCTATAAATTCGACACTATAATAGAGCGAGGTCATCTGATGCATAAATATCAAAATGGCAAAAAAGGTATTGATTCCCGTAGAAATATCAAATTACTCATAACGACATGCGCAATATTTAGTAAGCTGATTCGGTGGAGTAATATTTACCAACTAAAATCCATGAAACTTCCATGGAATTGGGTTTCGAATAGGTGGTCATCTTATATGGAATTCGGAAGAGCTACTAAAACATTGCAGTCTTTTTTTCCTAACATTTATTAAAAATTAAAGAATATTACAAGCTAAATTTGTAATTGGTTAATGTTTATTTCATTTTGGTTCTTCCAGTATAATAGTTATAATTTTATAATTTGGATGAAAATGTAATATTAGACGTAACAAAGAAAATACGTAAATGTTTTTTTTTCTTTTACATTATCCTATTTATCATTTCCTTAATTATACTCAGCTTTAAAGCATTTTTTTACAATATTTCTATTGTCTTAACTGAAATCTTAACCACCTTCTATAATTTACTTAATCTAACCACAACCTTCTCTTCGTGTAATAGAAATATCATATTTACCAGTGGTTGAAGTAATGGGAAATGATACAGTTGAATGCTCACACAACGAAGGAAAGAAACAAACGTTCTAGAGTATAATAAAAGATATTCTGCCTCTTCGTTTCCTAAGTAGCATTCTCGGTTAATGTTTCTGAGAGAAGAAACTTTTTCCGGGAACATAATTGGACGCAGTTATGCAGTTGGGAACCATCTTTAAATTTCAGTGGACGCTTGGTTAATGAATACAAGCTGTTCAAAGATCTCGGCCTTACCATTTTGTTCGTTATCCGATTAACGATTCATCATATCAGATTCGGTGAGAACCAAAAACAAGCAAAGAAATACGTAATTTCTTATATTTTTATATTTCTTATTCTTTCTACACAGAGTTAATCATAAATATAATCCGATTTTTTTTTGCATAGAGAAGAAAATTCATGTTATTCCTCTTTGATTCGCGATTGATAAAACTATGATGTTTTAATAAGAAATACTGAAATACGTTTAAAGTTCTAGATAATAAGATGCAGTTCTACAATTCAATCATGGGGACACTGTAACCTTTTATACTTCACTGCTTGGCGTTTCTTACTATTTGCGTCAGTTTTAACTATTGAAATCATTGCAATTGTTACTGATATATCAGTAGTATCTTGATTCACTATACTCTTTAGAAAAAAATTCTCTTAAAACTGGACAGCAGAGCTCAGGCGTTGGAGTAGTGACACGAATTATCAAACAGAAAATGTTTATTATTTTATTCTGTTATATTTATGTAAAACTATATTTTAATACGTTTAACTTATATTGCAGCAATTGATTTTTGATAGGAAACTATCAATCTAAAAATATTTACTGCACCTGCATGATAAAGCATACACGGAACCTGCATGATAAAGTATACACGGAACCTGCATCATAAAGCATACACGGAACCTGCATCATAAAGCATACACGGAACCTGCATCATAAAGCATACACGGAACCTGCATGATAAAGCATACACGGAACCTGCATGATAAAGCATACACGGAACCTGCATGATAAAGCATACACGGAACCTGCATGATAAAGCATACACGGAACCTGCATCATAAAGCATACACGGAACCTGCATCATAAAGCATACACGGAACCTGCATCATAAAGCATACACGGAACCTGCATCATAAAGCATACACGGAACCTGCATCATAAAGCATACACGGAACCTGCATAATAAAGCATACACTGAACCTACATAATAAAGCATACACTGAACCTACATAATAAAGCATACACTGAACCTACATAATAAAGCATACACTCAACATACATAATAAAGCATACACTGAACCTACATAATAAAACATACACTCAACATACATAATAAAGCATACACTGAACCTACATAATAAAACATACACTGAACCTACATAATAAAACATACATTGTATTTAGAGAGCGCTAATGCTGCTACAACTAAAACACACATGAATTTAACCAAATTAAAATAAATATTAAGTTTAAAGCCAAAGAACCAAAATGAAAGATATAATGAATCCGGCCTAGAGACTTTCTCAAGGATCACCCTCATACAGGGATTCAAAGCAGGGACTTTTTCTGTGAGGAGTCTGACTTTCGTCCAACAAAATTAAAATAACAAGCACAATCATTTCCAATTTTTTTAAATCCAAATAAGATCACAGCAAAACAAAACCATAAAACATAGAACCAAACTCATTAAAATATGTAAGCAAACAACTTACCAAATGAAAGAGCAAGACAGTGTGAAACGAGTAAACTTGTTTGTGCAACTGCAATTCGTTAAACTAAATTTAATTTCCCCTCGTTTAAAGCTGTATACGCCTACCACGTTTCGTCATAATGCATCGTCATCATAAGGAATAATTGAGGCGCCATCTATTGAGTTAAAATTCAAAGTGAATAAACTGGAGGAATTAGAAATTAGATAAACTATCTCTGATCAATACTCCTATATTGCAAAAGTTTTGGGGAAATTCACTAGCAGTTAATTTTTTGATGAGATTGTTGATTCAATATAAGAAATTTTATTATTACAATTTTTTTTAATCCTTTGTGGGAATATCAAATTTTTGAAAACTGTAGAGCTGTTGTTACTTATGGCACTTTCCACGGACCAGCCCGCTGTTCAAAGACAGCCGATATCATCTTAAGGGTGAGCGCCTCTTGTTTTATATCATAGAGCCAACTAGGGCGAAGAGTACGACTTGAATACTCACGCATCTCACTCGTTCGCACAACCCCTTTTTACAGGAGGGCACATTCACATATAGAACAGGAAGAACAACCATGCCCAAACCGGGACTCGAACCCGTGACGCCCAGATCACGGGGAAGACGCGCTACCCCTATGCTAGGACGCCGGCGGACTTTAGAGTTTAAATTAGAGTGGTAATTACTAAGTTTAATTATTTTAAAGTTAAATTCATTCCTTTTATCATAAATACCTATTAAAGTTTTTCCAGTAGAAATTTCCGTATTAAAATCTAGATAGGTGGCTTTAAGTTTATTTTCGTTTGTTTTAGTTAAAACTAAATCTTTTGGGTAACAATTAATAACAACATTAGGATTATCCAAGTTTAACAAAAGTAAGTCATCAATATATTCCAGCCGTTCATTAAGTTGTGTTTAATAATATTTTTCTTATAATAATGTAAGAAAATATTGGTTAAAGGACTTAAAAAAGCTGTTCCCATTGGTGTTCCCTTTATAAAAATTAATTCCGTTAAAAGTGTAATTTTCTTTAATATTAAATTTACATAATTCTAGCCAATTACTTTTTGTAATAATATCTCTATTTAACAAATTTTCAAAATCATAAGTTTTAAGTTGAACAATATTGTTATCTTTTAGAAAATCCCAAACATCTTTGTTACTATTGATTATAAAATTATCCTCATCTTTAAATTTATTTAGGATAATTTTCAAGTATTTAAAGGAATGTTTTCCCGTATAGTAATTGTAACTGCCAGTGCTACAAGTTACGAATCTAAATTTTGTTGATTTTTAATGAAATTTTACCGTTGGGAAATTTAAATATCAAGTCTTAATTTTAGTTTTTTTTTAGCGAAAGCTAGCATACTTTTACCCAATTTATTTTTTTCCGGTAAGAAATATCTTTTTGGCTTTAGAAAAAAATAAAATTAGATGGTTTATTATTAATAAATTTGAAGATTTAAAATTTGAAAATTCGTTCATTAAATTCATAATTCCAGATCTAATCAAATTCAAGCTTAATATTGGTAAAAACGATTTACTACTTAAAAATAATAATTTAAATAAAAATGTTCTGTGTGATGAGATTTTTGGATATTAGCTTCGAAAACTTAAAGATACCTAAAATTATGCACAAAAGTAAAGTATTTTTTCTTTAAAGGATAATGCAATTGTTTCAATAGCATTTAGTTATTCAGCAACTTTAAGGAAAAGAATTTGTAACTATAATTACTATAGCAAAAATTTAAATAAGATAAGCAAAACAGAATGTAATTGTAACAAAGAAATTTATAAAGATTATTTAGATGATGACAAAGGATATATTATAACAGGCAATTTCAAAATTATAGATTCCAGCTCTTTAAGAGATCTAATGGAAAGATGAACTAAATTTAAATTCAGAGAAAAAGTAAACATTAAAAAAAATCTTAATTTCTATTGGACAAGATTTGGATATTTTTATTTCTAAATTATCTAAGAGAGGCCAGAGGGTTTCAGAGGATAGAAGGTAAGAATTTTAGAAGAAATTAAGACAAAGTTTAATTCAGATAACGTCAGAACTAAAGAACGAGGAATTTTAAAGGATAAAAGGGATGAATTTCATTTTAAAATAATTAAACTTAGTAATTACCATTCTAATTTAAACTCTAAAATTTTCAAAAATTTGATATTCTCACAATTTAACAGGATTAAAAATAATTGTAATAATAAAATTTCTTATATTGAAGCAACAAACAATCTCATTAACTACTAATTAATTTCCAAAAACTTTTTAAATATATTAGTATTGATTAGAGAAAGTTTATCTAATTTCCAACTTCCTCCAGTTTATTCATTTTGAATTTTAACTCAATAGACAGTGCTTCAATTATTCCTTATGATGACGACACATTATGACGAAATGTGGTAGGCATATATAGATTTAAACGCGGGAAAATTAAATGTAGTTTAACGAAGTACAATTGCACTTACAAGTTTACTCACTTCACACTGTCTTTTAGAGTTGCTCTTTCATTTGGTAAGTTGTTTGCTTACATATTTTAATGACTTTGGTTCTATGTTTTATGGTCGTGTGTTGTTTTGTTTTGCTGAGATCTTATTTGGATTAAAAAAAATGGAAATGATTGTGCTTGTTATTTTAATTTTGTTGGACGAAAGTCAGACTCCTCACAGAAAAAATCCCTGCTTTGAATCCCTGTATGAGGGTGACCCTTGAGAAAGTCTCTAGGCCAGATTCATTGCATCTTTCATTTCAGTTCATGCTGTGGTTTTATTTGGATTTGAAAAATTTGGAAATGATTTCTCTTGTTATATTAATTTTGTAATGCTAATTTTATCTCCAAAACCTAAATTTTCTGAGATTTTAGGGTCACGAGGAGATAATTTGTTGGATGAAAGTCAGACTCCTCACAGAAAAAATCCCTGATTTGAATCCCTACACGAGGGTGGCCCTTGAGAAAGTCTCTATGCCGGATTCATTATATCTTTCTTTTTGGTGCTTTGGCTTTAAACTTAATATTTATATCTAATATTTATTTTAATTTGATTTTTGATAGGAATTTTTTTCTTTGGGGCTAAGTATGCCCTTTTTTATGACAGTATATTTAAACTGTAAATTTCGATTCCTAATAAAATAGTACAGATTGATTACACATTCAGATATATTTTTCACCATTTGTAAAAATTATCAAAAAAAATATTTGCATTACAAAATTTGTGGTTAAAAACTTGTTTTAATTAAAGGCTATTTTAAATTATTTCATATTTGATTAATTATCCTTCATTTTCTTATTTATTTTCAAGTATTTTTCTCTCTCTAATTTTTCTAAATAAACTATTTTCTTGCAAGAAAATGTTTTTAATTTTATTTCCAAAATGTCTAGGACTGAGTGTATTTTTTTAAACTGTTATTCATTATGAACCCTTATTCAACTTAATTCCATGTTCAGTACAGGAAAAGACAATACTTTGTTATTATATATGTGCTGTAGAAAATAATAGGTCAAGGTGAAAAGTGAAACCTTCTAATTTTTTTTTTCTCTGAAGGAACATATAAAAGGGAAACATAAAGTTTAGATTACCATGTAGAGTCATAAAATACCTCTAGTGCTGATTTCTGCTAAATATTTAATTTTAAAAAATTGTAATGTTTTCAGCGTTTTGATTGACTAGTTTTAGACTATTATTTTGTGGATTCTGAAGCTATCGCATTCCTCACGAAAAAAATTAATAAATAAAATCTACATTTTGATAAAGAGGGTGTTATTAAATGATTTCATATGACTTTTAATTTTATGAAATTGCACTGTCTTCAGATTAGACCATTAGGGTAGATAATATTTTTATATCTCGTGCTTTTACAAAATAATTACTGAAAGAACAAAAAACAATCAGTGGTTCTGTGAAACTAAAACAAACAAGAGGTCCCTAGAATTAGGTAGAGATAGAATTTCATCCAAATAGAAAATGTGCAGTACATTCAATAAAAGAAGAGGCTGTGATATTCTGTATGTCTCAAAGCGTAGCAGAGCAATGGTTGTGCTTTCAATCAAGGGTTTACTTTTCAATTTATCAGATGCAGAGCTACACATCAAACCTCAACCGATAGTTGACTTTAATTACTATAAAGGCAGTGTGGAGTGTTTGTACCGAATGGGGGGAAGGGGTGAATATTCATGTCGTATAGTGCTAAACGATAACAACTAGTTTTACTTCTCCACATGGTTGATATAGCAGCAATCTCGCATTTATCGTGTTAGAGCGATTTTTGGAAAATTCTGAAAAAGATACATCTTTTCGAAGGAGAATATTTCTCCAATATTAAGGAACTGATTAAATAAAATCACTAACAGCTACACGACAAACAGAGCGACTACAAAAGTATATCATATAAAAAACTAGGTTGATCCTTGAATATACATACGACCATGGTAGAATCACTTGATGAAACAAAGCCTTCATCACGCATAGTTGGTTGTGTACCTTAGAGCACTCAGAATGGTTCTGCCATGAAATGTGTCAAGTGCAATCGACTTATTGGCAAAAATCACGTTGATATCATAAGCAATACATCATACATTCACGTTGATCATAAGCAATACATCATAAACGCAATAGTTAAACTGATTAAATAAGTTCCATTAAACATTTTGTATATGGATCTCTAATCTTAAAGTGGTGTAATTATCATTTTACTTTTGAAATATTTTGTTGTAACTATATTTCATCTTCTATTATTTTATGATCACAATTCTTATATGTATTATTAAATGCCCTTAAAAGCAGAATTTTGGATTTTATTTGATATAGAAAATAAATACATGTTTGTAGCAATAAACTGATTTATGACACTACATGATCTTTCATGTTCCAAATTTCCATTTCGTCATCTAAGTGTTAACCCTATATGATTTAATCTTTCGCTGCGCTATCTATAAAGAATAAAAGGATTGAAAGGTAAGAAAAACGTGAAAGATTAAATGAGGATTTCAATACTACGAACAAAATTTAAAAATTTATTTATTCATACACTGAAAATGTTCAATGTGCTATAGTTCTGCAAAACCTTACAAAGCAACCCTTACAGATAACAGAAAAAATCGCATATGCCTAAGACCTCGTCCTAGGAAATGCTCATAGATGTATAAAAATTCATATGCTTTACTTCCGATTTCTTCTGGATTTCTTTTCTCATCTGACTACAAGATGAATATTTTGTTCTTCATGGCAACCCTTTGGTATTCCACTTTCGTCTGTTCTGCTTCCTGTTACGCTAAAAAAGAGAACAGATTACCCATTCAAATTCAAAAACACGAGACGCTATTCAAAACATTTTTCATCGAAAAACAAGAATTAAAAGAATTTTTCTCCTCAAAAAACAATTCGTGTGAACGTAAGAATTCAGATTTTTTTAAGTTGAATCTTTAATCATCACTTAAATAATTAACTTTAATTATTAATTCAAAACATGCTTTTTTCATTCAGGTGCACATATTTTATTTAATACATGAATTATAAATCTTTTATATTATAGCTACATTTTTTTCGCAAAAAAATCTGTACATTTTTACAGAAACATCCTTTGTCTTTTGGAAAAAAAATGCTAACAAAAATTTTCATTGTGAAATAGCACTTCATATTCTGTACGAAGATGCCTCACAGAAATAGAAAATTCCATGTAGAACATTTTATTTCTTTCATAAAATATAATTAATTGATGTTGGATAAAATGAAGAGAGAGTCGACTAGGACATTCTTTCCGAACATTAAAAGTTAATTGAATTAATGAGGCTAGTAAAATATATTCAAACGGACGGTTAATGCTTACAGAGACGATGCATTCCAGTTGCAGCAATAATGGCTAATTAGTTCGAGATTAATTCATCTGCGATTAACTTCGAATTCTGGTTCATTTTTCCTAAGAACAAAACTACACACGCATGAAAACCTTTAAGGAAATTCGAGTGTTCTGAAGTTCATAGTTCATTACACAAATTTATTAGTTTTTGTCGACCTAACGAACCGCTAAATTGTAGTAAAGGGCCTTAAGGCATTTTGTAAGAAAAAATTAGTTAAAAGAATATACTACATATAGCTTAAGGATGGATAAAGAATTGAAACACATTTCATTTTTATTTTGGATATAGATAGTTGTTTTTTTTAAACAGCTCTGCGCACATTGTCTCAGTTAATACGTCTCTTAAATATTCAAAACAGATTTAAAAACATGCCCGACCTACCACCCACATACAGTTCTGGCTTTGTTTTTAACAATTCAGTATTTATCCTAGCAGATGTCTGGAAGGAAAATTCAAGCAGATAGACTCACTTTCGCAAAGTCGTCGTTTCGTTTTTGCTTTATCTCTAATCCAATTGGTTCACTGAAAAAAAAAAAAAACTATTCTTACATCGAATTTGTCAACCGCGTTTCATTTTTATTTCGCAATATATTTTTCGCTGATCTTATTGAATAAGAAATCTGTTCAACCTAGAGCAAATCATAATGCGGAATTATGAATGTAAAAAAGTTAATACTCTTTTTTAGTGTTCTAAACGGTAGACACGTTTTCATATTAATTGAGGATAAAGTAATGCACCATCTTCAAGCACACAGAAGAGAACAAAATTTCAAAATTCTAGCACATCAAAAAGTGAGTTAAGAATCCATCTTTGAAGCATGAAACAAATCAAGTTAAACAAATTCTTTACAAAAGAGTTGATTTTCATGACCTTACTGTTCTATGACAAAAACATTTGTGTGCATCCTTTTATATACAACTCCATTATGTTTCAATCTGTGTTATAACATCTTACCCATTTCGATTCACATGTTGTGCATTAGATTCTAAAACTAAATTGTCTGATGGGGTTGACCTATGGGAACTCACTATAATATCAAAAGTATAGATATATTAGTAATTTCTAATGTTTAGCTCTCATGAATATAATTATGATATTATACTATTAGTAATTATTTTACATTAAAGTATTCATATCTACAGACTGAATAATTTAATTCATGACAAGGGAAAATTGTAATTTTTGAGAATCACAATTGCTTAATTAAGGAATCCCATTTTAATATTCTAAAGATAATTCTAATTTTTTTTCAGGAATACTTCTTTAAATATTTTTACACATGTAAACAAGATTTGCAGCAGAATTTTAAACACTAAAATTAGTCCATTAACGTCTTAAAAGCCTTCCCTTAAAAAATGTCTGACAAATTCTATGCCCAGAACCTTTTAAAGGTAATTTTTATCGATACATTTGAAGTAGTGATAATTATACAAAGGAAAGACGTTATGAAAATGAATTTCACTTTAAATTTCATGTTCACAGTTTAAAAAAATATATTTGATATCCTTAATTATAGAATATAATTATATTTCCTTTTAAAAGTCCATGTATACTAATTTTCAACCAAATTATTCTATAATATAATAACTTAATTATATTTTTAAAAAAATTATTACTTTTTTTACTTGAAGTTGTAAGTCATTATGTATTGTTACTAAAAATATACTTCATTTCTAAATATACAATAAGTCAATTAAATTTAAAGCCAAAATAGCTTACCTGTATATTTGGTGTAATAGTTTTCTTAATACGCAATAAAGAAAGTATAAAAGCTATATAAAAGATTAAATTTGAAATTCTAATAAAAATCAAATGATTCTGTTAAGTTTAATCATGAAATAGTTATATAAGCGCGTCAAAAAAATGTATAACTAGCGTTAATTCAACAGTATTTATTCATGTTGTTGTTGTTGTTTCTTACTCACGCATCACTCAATCGCTTGCACAACCCCTTTTGACAGGAGGGCACATTCACACATAGAACAAGCATGCCCAAACCGGGACTCGAACCCAGGAACGCCCATATCACGGGGAAGATGAGCTACACCTATGCCAGGATGCCGGCGCATTTGTTTATACTGCAAATTGACATCATCTGCCACAATACGATTTATTACTTTATTATCAAACAGTTCAAATATTCTCTCAATTTTAATCAACCAGTTTATAATTAAACTAATCTAATTTTAGATTTTATGGGTATGAAATATTACCATTAAATATAAAGAAAATTATTTTTAGCTAAGTTCTTAACATATTTAATTCTTTTCTGTTTATAAGCATTTTATGACAATTCTAAACAGATGCTTTAAAATTTTCTTTTCATTATGTAAGCAAACACTAAATAAAGTTATAAAAATATCTTTATTAATTGTATTTTTAATAGAATGAAATGCTTGAAATAGAAAAGGATTGAAAATTCACTTTTTAATATTATTACATTATCATAAAAAGAAATGTTTGATGTAATAGTGAGACAACGCTCATACCCACGCTTTCTTCTATATTTCTTAATCATTAAAAAATGATTAAGAAATATAGAAAAAAGCTAAGCAAATATTTGTATGAAATAAGAATTCTTTAATGTAAAGTTTTTAACTTTTACTGAAATTAATAAGATTCACCGCTTGAGTATTATTAACTCATTACAAAACAATTAAAACCATATGCATCACTTTTTCAAAGCAGATTTTGATGGATTTCAAATATTTGTTGCACATTAGTACGGATGTAAAAAATATACCACTGTAGTTATTCTTCTGTAATTTAAAGGATAAAATTTCTTTAAAGATTCTTGCGTCTTAATTTTCAATTTAATAAGAAGATAAATGTACCATAAAGTTGTACTTTTTTCAAAAATAATATTTGACTAAATATGCAAGTAAAATCACTTCAAAGATTTCTTTTGTACAGTTGAACATCCAATGAAATTAAATAAATAATTATTACTTAGCACTTGCAGACTGAAGACACAGAAGTTGAGACTGAATGACATGTAGATAAAAGATGCTTGCATTTCAATTTTAAAACTAAGAATAGATATATCAGCTGTTGATTATTATTTACAATCTGGTGCAGAATAATACATTAATATATTGATTAAAATCAGTCTAATTTAAATTTTAATTATTAGGAAGCACAACTTATTTATGAACAATATTGCTTTATATGATTATAATGTTTCACAAATAAGTTAAGTTTTTCGAACCAAACATATTAATTTTTCGCCTTTTATTAGTTCAGTCATGAAAAGCAACAATATAAGTATAGATTTTTTTATCTTTTATTAATTGCTTTTATTATCGTATTTTTTTATTCTTTATATTAAATACATGATTAGTTTTAAAAACTTATCGACATGGACACATGTCGAAAGGTTAACTTACCAAATTTTTCTGTATCATTAAGCAAAGTTAAATCTATAATTTTGATTCAGGTACAGCGCAAGTGGAAAAGCTTTAATACTTTTGCTAATGAAATCCAAATTGATAGATCATAAACAATTCGCAACGATAAAGACGTCTGCTTATTCAAGAACGATAATATTTAATTATTATTATTAATAACGATAATATTTAATTATTATTCGATTCATATTCTTATAAATTTAACAGCAATTAATTACCACACCATTTTCATGGATAATTTTTATTAATATAAATTTCCATGAAATATTTTATCTGAAAAATATATTGCTCTATAACGTTTTCGAAATTTCAGTAAGAATGAATTTTCTAACTCATTTATAATTGTGGGAACTCCAAGTAAAATGTCTGATACTGATAAACAATTAAAAAAATTTTTTAAGAAGTTAAATTTACTTTTTGTTAAAGAAAAAATAAAGCTTGAATTATCAGTTCAAATCATTAAACATACTTTTTGAAATTTTATAAGACGAAATTCGTTTTTGTGATTGAAATGAAAAACTTTATAAATGAAATATTTGTCTTTATTTGATTAAAGATAACATATTTTTTCAAGGGTTTGTTAAGTATTTATATCTTTATACATGAAATAAATCGTCTCAGTATTATATTTTTTAAGCTTATTTGTGAAAAATGTTTCCCTTACATTCCTTGAAGCACCAAGAAATATTGAGAAGTAAGCCTGACGGAAGTGAGAAAAAAATACTTTGAATCATTGTTGAATTCCTGAATTATAGAAAGTTTCGTAATATTTATGATCTTGAACATTCACCTCCGTAAAATATCCTAAATATCAAACTGTTTAAACGAAACTGCCAGTACTTCATTGTAAGATATCGGTTTTAAAAATACACAGCATTAAAATAAAACATTCTCTGACAGCTTTTCATCACCACTCAAATGTTACCTTTCATAGAACAAGACGATGGATCGTGAATGGTTTGGGAGCTTCCGTCGTCAGCAACCCTTCCTCTCTCAAATATATCTGTCTCCGTACCCATTCCATCCCATCCCTAGCCATATTTCAATCCAAGGTTTTGTTTTTAGGTTGCGTATGTAAGTGAAAAGACATTAAAAAGGAATTTTCACCCCTGAAAAGGCGCCGAAGATTGATCTTTATGATTTCCTAAAAATGGTTTTCAAAAGCAAACGCATTTGGAGAAAAAGGCTCAAATGGAATTTTTATGAAAGGTATGACAAAAAGTATATATTATATATTTTTCTTTACTCGCTGTAAATTTGTGTCACACATATCTGAGACAAAATTTTAACGGCAATTGTATGCTGGAGAAAATAAATTCTACGGGATCCTTAAATATAAATGTAGTTGTAATGAAACAGCCACGGAATATGCTCAAAAGATAATCAGATATAGAAATTGCAGGTATTTCTTCAGTGTAATAGCAAGATAATATCATTTTAAACTCAAGTTTCATAGTTAAAAAAATTTTGAAAAACGATTATTCATTATTTTCTCCACTCCACTTATCATGAAGGGGGACAATATAATAGGCTTGATTCTGTAAGTAAGTTTCAAAATAATTCTTAGGTAGCATTTCCAAGAAAAAGATTTTTGATAATTTATTTTTTATAGTATTAAAATCTTCTGATTTTATTATAATTAAACACTTTGATTTGACTAACCCAATGAATATTCAACAATCTATGATTAAATAAACATTATTAAAAAGGATTTTTTTAAAAATATTTTATGGCGCAGTCACATTATTCACGGATGCATATATCCAACACTTTTTTTTTAAATTCAACTGAGATAAAAATAAAAAAAAAAAATAATTAATTCTATCAAAACTAAAAGTGCCATCTACACTATTATTTTTAATGATACCAGTATGGTAACAAAATTTTAATTTGCTTCGGAAATTAATTTTTCATGGAATGTTCAAACTAAAGTACGGCGGGTCCACAATGGAGTAGAACTTTTTCCCATTTTCTTTTTCTTCTTCTTTTCAATACAGAGTAGAATAGGCCATGACCGTCTCAGTTCAGCTTATGCCATCACTACCTATCTAGAGCCACAGATTTCCAGTATCTGTCACGTAGTAGGCTGATGTCTTTTTCAACGTATTTAAGCCACAAAACGTGTAGCCGACTTCTTTATCTGACACTTGTAGGTTTGCTAAATGGCAGCTTATTTTGCTGGGTTGGAGTCGTTTAATCTTTGTAAGGGTCCGATCTCCCTGACATGATAAGCCTTAATGATGTTAAGTTCTTTGAATTTTTTTGTATAGTCCATGGTTGTAAAGTATTCGTCATATTTTGTTTTCTTTTACAACACCCTAGATTTTTCTTAAAATTTTCATTTCAAATAGTAGTAGTTTATACTTATTCCTGTTTATCCAGTATAATTGTAAAGCATATAATACTTCTTTTAAAACAGGAACAAGAATTGAGGTGCTCCAATATTTTTTAACACATTTCTGTTCAGAAAACTTTCCGTTTTAGGTATAGAAAGAATACCTATTATAATGGTTCTCATGATAAGACTTAGGGAAAATTTCTTCAGTTCTTCACTGACCATGGCCCCTAGAGCCCAAAACGAATTTTCGTTCAAAAGTTTGTATATATATATATATATATATATATATATATAAACTTTTATGAAACTAAATAGGATTATTTTTAAAATTATGTATCCCAGAATAAGAAAAAATTTTTAGTATCAAAATTTCAGTATTTTCATAAAGTATACCAAACACATGCCTATGAATCAAAAATATATATCACAAATCAAAATGTTAAAAAGAGCATCGTTTTATATTCACAATGAAAATTCATTAAATATTTGTGTAAAAATTGGGACACAAAATATAATATTATGTGTCATAAGCGGTACATATTCCAAAATTTGAGAAAACTTTGAAATAAAATGGTTAATACCCTAATTTTTTATCAAAGACATTTTTACTCACACATTAAATTTTACATTCTGATAAGAAGTCTAAGGAATTAAATAAAAAAAAATATTAACGGAACATTTACATTTTTCTATGATTTATGCTGTCTTTATTAGCTTATCTTCTTTCAATCATAGAGTAACTTCCTCCCTCTCTTAGAATTAAAACTTAATTTTAAAAGAATAAAATCTTATGCACTTACTCGATATAACTGAAAAGAAAGCATTTTGCCATATTTCTGGTGATGAATTTCATTTTGAAATTCATTATATCAACTCACTTCATCTAAATTTTCTATATTGCTTGCAACCTCCCATACAATTTGAAATGCAGATTCATTGAATAAAATTTTTATAATCTTAATCTTGCCATCTGTTTTTTTATAGTTTAGTGCTATTCTATTTCATAAAGGATAAGTAGGTGCCGCCTGATCTTTTTAATTGATATAAAGAAACAAAGGGAATTTAAATTTATATAGTTCTTCGACATTGGTTTGAAATTCTATAAAAATTAAAGATGGGTTCAAGATCACTTAATTCATAAGGAATACTTATTCCATTTTGAGATAAATAGAATCTTTTTCGTAATTTTGGAAAGCTTAGAAAACATTTTGTACCAATATTTTGGACATTTTAATACTGGAATATGGAATTCTATAAAATTTATACTTACTACTAATTAATGAATTAGTAGCAAGTATATTAGCAAAGTAACTCTAAATCTTTCCATGTTTCCACTAAACAATTAACAGTTTGACTAAAATGCTTCCATTTCTAATGCATCAGTATTAACCAAATTTACATAAGTATTGTAATAAGTTTATATTTGAGTGTAGTTTTCAAATTTAGCAGTTCTGAACGGGCATGAGATTCCTCAACTAAAATTGTTTTAATGTTTTGAAGAATGTGAATTTCTTGGCGAATAAATTTTATAACGGATGGGAATCACCCCCTCTGTGAAAAAAAATATTACCATTTATGCCTTTGGAGCTGAAAAAATAGCAATAAATTTGGTTGGTAACAATCTTGCTTTTATTGTAAATTTTAAAAAAAGTACTGCTTACATATGGTGGCTTAATATACGTACTGAACTTCTTTCAGTAAAAATAGGATCCTGCTTCGTTCAATCAATCGGCTTCTCATTCATTAAATAAATTTGAATAAATCGTTCATTAAAGAAATTTGAGAAAATGGTAATAAAGCGGATTTCTCCGCATGCACATTTTTAAACTTTCAATACTTGCCCGTTATTTTCACATTCAATTTATAATAGCTTAGGTAAGGGTTGCACTATTCTTTGAAATTATTTGAAAAGATGTATTTTATTTTTAATCTTACCGTCAAACTGAATGTTACCTGAAGTATCGTTTCATTATCTCATCATGGTTCAAAATTAAGATCTGTATGCCTAAACAAAAGATTAACAAAAACAATCAGGCAAACATTTATTAACCTGCATATTCTTATTCTTGAGAATTAATTTTTTTTAAATATTTGAACAGAAAGCACTGCATAAAACGATTTTATCCATTTCCACACTGCAAGAACTTGCAAAACTCTTTTTTTAGAGCTTAAGTGAAATTGATTTTTTTTCTTTTCTTTTCATACCATGTGGCAAGCAGAAAATAATTCAACTTTTTAAATCAGTTATTGAACCGTTTAGTCCTGTTCCTCCCAAAAGAAACTTTAACAAATTTAGAGTTCCAATTCGTAATGAATTATGTTACAGAATCCTAATCTAAAAAAAGTAGTAATAAAATTCTATTCTTGAAATACCGTATCAATCATTACAGCTTCTTTACTGGCTGAAGTAAAAACCTCTGACCACCGATTATTATACTTCGGGTAAGAAATGGCCTAGCTTAATCCAATCATTGAACGAAATTTTGATTTATTCTTTAAGTAGATTCCAGTATTGAATCTGAATTTAATAGTTTGTTAAGAAGTCACCACCTGATTGCCTTTTGTCCTAGATTTACCATGAATCAGGAATAATATTAGAGAACCATACCAATGCAATTATTGCTTTTTTTTCGATTATGAATCGTATGCGGTTTTTCATTGTTTCTGATGTCCCTCGTTTAATGTAAATGAGATTGGGAAATCAACTCATTTTTCCATATTGTTATTTTATCCTTTATCGAGTTTATGTAAGATATATTTTGAATGGTAATGTGATATCATGTCTCTAGTCACTTTAAAATAAAGAAGAAAACTAAACAAAAATTTATGAAAGAAGTTTAAAAAAAAGATTTGCTTGTGCATTTCCAATAACCACCCGAATAGTTACAAAGTATCAAGCATATTTTATTCCTTATGGTGAATAAGATCTTATCTATGTTAAATAAAGCATTTAGATTTTTTTAGATTTAACTGTGGTTAAAATATATATATTTAACTGGTCGTATTCATTTCAACTCCGAATAAAATACCTTCTTAGAGAGTAGTATCAGTTTTTTTTCTGCTATGGAATTAGCTAAAATCAAATGACCCTTTTTATAAATGACTTCTAATTTTACCTTTTCAGCCTTAATGGGCATATGCATTTGGAGATCAGACTTAATTTCGTACTGAGTAAATAAATCTTACTTTTATAGGGGTTGTTCGGCGAAAATGCATTTTTACATAGGATTTAAAATTTTAATGATGCAGAAGTCGGGTAGATAGAGTTAATGTAGCAAGTTAGATATCATTATATATGATGTTGTGATCAAAAATAAAATTTTTTAAGGAGATGAAAGAATGTGAGCAAATGCCATTTGTTTTGTGGAACTTTAACAAGTAACTTCTCTTTGAGTCAATATTGAAATATGTTTTATGTTTTATCTCCAAGAAATAAGGATCTATGGTTTTTGAACTTATACGAGAATATTCTAAAATTTTATGTATTTCTAATGATAAAGAAACCTTTATTAAACAGCTAAAATATTTTGTAAAATAAATTTGAAATATAAGAAAAATTTCATAACTAAATATAAAATATTAGGAAAATGTAATATTCTAAGAGGGGTTAAATTTCCATCCAAAAATACAAGGAAAAAAGATTTTACGAAAATTAAAAATATTTTAACATCGTCTTAAACCTTTCTTAATGTTTTACAAAGTAAAGTAAAGAATCTTTTACTCCCACATATATGATATGAGTCTTTTAAGGACAATATTGATCTGTCTAAGGAATTTCCGCTAGTTTAAAATGTCAGTTTTCATTTTTGAAATTTCCGAAGAATTCCATTAATTGAAATAATCACTTTCTATTTTTCTTTGATTTTGAAAAGATCGATGAAATTTCGGTTTGTGGAATATACTTACCACTCTGTACGACATTTCTTTCCCAAGTATGATGCTATATCCAGATTTTTTGTGTGCATTATCTTATCTTAAAAGTGAAATAATATTGATTACTACAGCTTGTGGGAAGCTAATTTGCAACCAGTTCCTCTCATACCGTTCATTGTTCAAAGTCAATTCTGTCCGATAAAAACATAGATCCAACCTTTTGCTGGAGTTCTTACCTGTTTTATTAGTCATTCTCGACAAATTATTATTATTATTATTTTAATTTTCAATATTTCCTTGCAATTCGTATAGATTTTTGCATCACTTTTTAGCGATACAGTCATTTTAAGTTGACTTATGTCCACCAAAAAGAAAAAACACACACATTTATTTGATGAAATTCTTGCCAATTTCATTAGTTAATGTTGCCATTCATTAATTCGTTTGAATATTTAACAATATTTTCTTGCTTGTATAGTTTATGAATTTCATATAATGAGGATTTCAAGGCTAATTAATCCTAAATATCTTTCTAAACCTATTACGAGCAGATTTCTATCAAATTACATAAAGATTTTCTAGGCATTCAGATAAATCCCATTGTTCTTAACACTCTCCTTATCGTCTAAAATACTATGTTAATAAAGTAAACTGTATTACAAGCATATTACTTTATTATAAACAACATCCTGGTCAATAATTGAGGGAAAATAAATTTATTTTACTAAATGTAACTAACTTACTCTTCTAGCAGTAGAGAATTCTTTGATGATTTACTATTTGATTTCAGATTTTGCAGTATTCAAATTCAAATTTTATTTAATATTATTCTCACAAATATATTAGTGTGCAAATTCATATAGACAGTTTATGTTAAATATTAATATGTTTTCCATTCATATAATATTCATTTATGCTGATGATAAATTAATGAATTATAATTTTGTAGAAAAATATAACATATTGAATTAGATATAAGTAATGCATATAAGTAATTTATAATTAGTACAAATAAGTATATAATTGCTTGAGGTAAATCTTTTAAATTTATTTAATAATGTACTTACGTTATGTGTGCTAAACTTTAATGAATGCAATTTCTCTAATTATATCTTGAAACTTTATGTTTACAAATTATAAAACTCTTTTCAGTATTATTTGATACATATTTAATTACAAATTTTCCGCATATTTATCACCTGAAATATGAAATTAAAGATAAATTTGTCTTTATATACAATTAAATTTGCTTAAATCTGGCATGAAATTTAATCAGATTCTTGTAAGGGAATGTTAAGTCTGGGAATTATCTTAAATACGATAAAAACAATGTGCTTAGTAACGATTTGTATCCAAAGATAATTCATATCTTCTTGAATATCATATAAAAGTACTGGAAACAAGGAATAAAAAATAGTGTACTGTTTTATAGTGAAATTGTTGATTGTTGTCTCATGCATTTATAATTTTGGCACTTCAAATAGAGTAAACAAACAGTAATAACAAGATATTAGAGAAAATAAAACGATCCTTCATTGTAAGAACACGAGTTTGAAAGTATCTCGCTTAAGTGAGAAGAAGAGATGCAAAAGTCCTCAGCAGAATTTAAACTGCGAAAGATTTCTTCGTTATGTAACCTTGAAAATTAACCTGGAAGGTTTTGAATTAATCCTTGCCTCTCTATCTGACAGGACGGACTACCTCACTGCCATCCAAGATCTATGTGGCGCGTATGAAAAGTGTTTCATATAGAATGCCTTGCTATATGTAAATTGATCAAATAATCAATTTGAATTTGTAATTCTCTTTGTTTGAATTGCAGTTTTTTCTATTACGTTCGCAATAAGATAGATGCCTTTTAATTAAGATTCTGTGTCAAAATTGCATAATAAACATAACTTTATTTAATTTTAGAATTTCATTCTGTGCAAGTGTATTCTGTAACTCTCAGTAAGTTTAATATAAAGGTTAGAAAATCAAAGATAATATAATAATAAAAAAGGAAACTGAGAGACTTAGTAATCTCATTAAAGTATGTTTTAAAAGATGTTTTTAAATGAATTTTTTTAGCTCATTAATTTGATTTACTTCCAAGCTCAAGTTGGAAATGGACAGTAAATAAGATTCTGCAAAATAATAAATTTGAAGAGAATTTGGCTTTCTCTGATAGCATCTATCAAAACTAGTATAATGTGTAAGCATCTGAATTGATCAAGCAATTTTCAGATATGCAATCCCTGAAGAAATATGAAAGTTTCTAAAGTTGAGTCTGTATCTATATGTGATACGATCTCTATAAAGCATATATCTATCATGAATTACTTCCGAAACAAATATCAGAATCGCTTTCCCTGGTTAATGATTCTTCTTGTATTCTAATGGTTGACACTTTTGCCTGACCATAATATCGATAGAAGCATTATCCTTTAGATTCTGCCTAAAGATCAATGTAGTTTTATGGCGATGTTTTAGAGGAGTATTTTGACAAACGATGCAATTCATCTCTCGAATGAAAGCTGTTAAATATATCCTCAATCTGGTGGATGTTATGGCTCTTTTTGAGAAGAGGGATTTTTATACGAACCTTTTTACCAAAACAATTATTCCGCGCAGAGTGGTTCAGAGAATATGAAGTTGGTATTTCTCAAATTTTTTGGACAGTAAATCCATCGACTTTTATGAATAAAATTTGAGTTTCTGTGTTTCACTATCTTGAGGAGTAATTCTTGTCTTCAGTCACTTAACGGAAATTACAGTCATATTGCATCAGTGAGCGTAAAGCATTGTTCATGCTTTCCAGATAGCATATATTGCAATTTCCAAGCTTTGGTCAGGACATATGGTGAAGCAACTTCATGTCCTCATACTATTTACAAAGTTCTACACAGTAAACTTAATTCTATTTTGTACTGAACACTTAATTTTTTGGAAGTAAATAATGCACATTTTGTTTGTAATATCATGGTGAAAATATTTCCATAGGAACTCAACACAGGAGTAACTTAGGTAGTAACTGAAGAGTGTACATGAATATATTAAGGACTTCCTCCACACAATCATCTTTTAGAAATTTATTTAATTATGGAGCATGAAAAAAACAAGGATATGATATACAAATGCTATATGGTTATATAGTGATTGTCTTGAATTTATTTGCTAGAAAACAGTTTCTGAAACTTTGCAAAGTATCACTATCAATACAACTGATATTTTTAATCGTTTGAAAATGCTGAAAAAAAAAGAGCTATCAAGTTTCATTTTAAATAAAATGCCAACAATATGAGAAATATTCCCATTCTCTAAATTGCTGTTGAGTTCTCCTTAATTGCTAAAATTTCATTCGTAGTAAATAATATATTCTTATTTTGACAATTAATGTTAAATATTAATCAACATTATTATTATTTAAGTAACATTCTAACTTTTATTTTAAAAATCGAAAATATTTCCTGTTGTAATGCCTTTATTATACATCTTGGCTAATACAGAATAATTTTTAATATATTTTGAAATTACGCTTTAATATTTATTTTAATATGTACAAGTAAACAAAAAATTTATATTCTCATTTTGTTAATTTAATATCTACCTTGACTTTATTCCCGATTTAAGTATCATAAATTTTGTAATTCGATGCATGATTAAGACACATCAATCTCTGTGAAGGGATTAAATTAATTTATGGAGATTTTAAAAATAACTGCTCAATATTAGAATTAAATCCCCCGTGGGACTATAGTGTCCATCAATTTTCTACATGTGAGTCTCCTCTATCCAAATACTGATAATCTGAATAATTTGTCAAAACCTGTATGATGTTTGAATTAATCATATGAAATAAATTGTCCCTCATAGCATTTAAAATATATTTTGCTCGTAGTAACTAGATGACCGGAATCGGCTATTTCAAGTTAATCATGCTAATTCTAAAACATACCATTCTTTCTGCCCTTTTGAATGTGTTAATATTAAAATGTTCTTTTTTTATGCTAATAATAATGCTTTACAAATTAAATCACGATCGCTGTTTTCTCTGGTTTGAAATAAAGATTAATTTTTTTATCAAAATGTTTTTTTTTTAATTTTATTTAATTATCAATGAGCTTACTTAATTTATATTTGAACAATGAAATTAAGTATATTTGGCTCTTTTGTTAACTATTAACCAGGTATGTCGGAATATTTCAATGTGAAACGAATTGAATATCCAATTAATAGGGATGAATTGAGTTCAGATCCTCAGATTCTGACCCCCTTTCCTACCAAGTGCATTTTTCAGATTTTATTATTATTATTATTATTATTATTACTTTCTTCATTGCTCCACATCGCTGTTGCATAACTTGGCAAAACTATATGATAGTAGAGGAAAACCATTTTTTTTTTTTTAATTTTAGGACTAAACATTTTTAAAGCACAGGAAGATCCTAATTTTTATCGCAAATATATCCTCCATATTTACAAATAATTCCTTCAAACTTTTTTCCTATGATTTTATTATAATGTAGTGTGCATTTTTTTAGCCAACATCCTTTAGTTTTGTTCCTTTATTTCATCGCTATGGGCGCTATAACATATCTCAATAAATTCAGCATACTTTCTTTTATTATAGATGCACGTTATTTTCTTTTCTATACTAGACGGGGCTTTACATTTAAATGACATTAAAAGACTTTACCAGTCACCCTGTATATACTTTAATAAATAAGTTATCAGTCAATTTTTGAAATAAAGGATACATAATTTCCATCGCTGTGTTTTCTATATATCAATATATATTTCTATAAAGAACTAGCAAAATCGAATTAAATTTACTTTATTCGTCTAATTTACTGTTTTGAGATGCTGAATTCCTTCAGAACTTATTATCATATAAGAATTTAAAATATATAAAGTTAATGCGATTTTCATTATTCTCTTAATTCAAGTGTGATTAATATATATTTTGTTAGTGAATTGTTTTTTTCTTAAATTTCAGTAAGTATGGTAATCCACAGAATAATTTAGTTCTCATAAATAATATTGAGCATGAAATGTGTTACAATTTTTTCTCTCCAATATTTAAACTTTTTCTATGATTTACCAAATTACTAAAGCTCTTACGCTTTCTTTTGTGAGATAATCCTTACTAATTATATGAATTTTATCCAACTTCTATTTACATTTTTGAATTAAAATTTAAATTAATTTTAAGAGTTAAAATTATCAAGACTGCATCTGAAAGAAAATTTAAAATAATGAAATAGGAAAGAATAGGTATCAACTGTATATGAAAATGAAACACATTTTTTGGTCAAGAAGAGGGAAATTTGTATGTAAAATGAAAAATTATTTCAATAAAAAAAAATCTTTACATTGGAGAAGTAACTTTAATCAAATTCTGTCTTCCATGAAAGTGTGATTCATTAATTCAAAATTATGTGAAAGTTAATCGCAAAACAAGATCTCCCAAATTTCATTCAATCAAGATTTCTCTCTTTTTTTTCTGGTGTAGTATTTAAAAAATAGTGATTAATATTTGAGCTGGCAAATACTTCAGTCGAATTCCTCACGTTCAAGCATATATATATATTAAATGAAGTTTAATTAATTAAAATTTATTAAATCATTAATTATTTTAAAACTTAATCATTAATTAGTTTTAAATAAATCATTAATTAGCTTAAAAAGTACTCATTAATTGATTTTTAATTAAATCATTAATTAGTTTAAAACTAGCTGTCTTTGCTAGCATTGTTCGCGTTGTTTTAAGCATTACGTAATTGATATTTAAAAACACATTTTAAGTTAATGAGTTGTTTATTTTAATGTCATTCCTCGAAAATAAATGGGAGTTCCTGCACATTTTTATTTATTCATTCATAGTTTATCTTTATTTATAATATGATAGTATATGTTTCGACAATTTACAGAAATTGAATAAAAATTAAGCAATATGTAGAAGTCAGAGTTACGCCTAAAAATCGATATCGTACGTAAGAAATAAAGCAGTATAATTAATATAAAATCGAAAATTGCGTAAAATCACATTTATAAAAGAAGTGACTAAATCTTCGGTTTGATGACTATTAATTTTTGTTTGTTAATTTTAAATTTAAAATTCTGGCAATGCTTGTTTATTTAATATTTTAATTTATTTCTAAAGTTTGTTTCTACATTTTATTCCAATAATGGTAAGTATGTTGACTTCTTGAAACTTCAGTGTTAATTGATTTTCTGTTTTCCTGAAACTGTGATTCCTTTCTCACGTCTAACTGTTGAATGACTTTATCTGTAGGATGTTGCAGAAATCGATGATCGATGATCTGCCTTTACCGAAAATCCTTTTATGACCTCTGATAACCACATAAATAAAAACTAACATAAAGTTGCTGTCTTATATAGTTCATCGATAAGAAATCTAATAATGGAAGAGTCTAGATCCAGAAATTCTCCTACATAAGTTCTGTCATGTCTGGTGAATTATAAGACAATCAATTATCTTCAATGAGGGCTTAAATATAAATCCTTGTGGATGATGTATAAAAAAGATTTAAGAACATTATAGTTTAAGAAAATATACATTTTGCTATATTGCTTTGATAAATTTTATTTATTTCAAATTTAATTACAAAAAAAAGAAAACATTATCTAATTTTGTTGAGTAAATTATATAAAAAAAAAGGAAGCAATGCTTTTTGCCACAAATCAGAATCTTAAAAGAAAGTTTGAATATTTCTAGGTTTAGGACTATAACAATTACATTACTTTACTAAACAATGGAAAGGAATGATTGGAAATAATTCAAATACAAAACATTTTCATACTTTCTATAAGCGTAAGACAGAAATGTTCTTTTATCTGCAATAACAAATAAGGAGTTTGTTAAGTATTTTGTTGGCAATCTATTTCGTTAATAACATATATTTTTTCCACAGCAGAGTTAAGCGCAAGAAATTCCAACTATGTTTACTAAAGAGTATGAGAGTATGAATAGCATTTACTTTTTTATTTTCTTGTATAAGAAAATGAGAGAAAATATTTTAATCTTCAAGAAATTAGAATTCAAAATTTTGACGTTATTTCAACGCTTCAGACCTTTCCGAGTTCGAAAAAATATTTTGATATTATCTTTGCTTGTCTGCGAACCCGGTAACTCAAAACACTTTGATCTCGGCGGATGAAATTTGGTATATGGAATAACGACAAAAATTTTGTATTTCTATCGAATAGTGAAGGAAATTCATTCAGAGCAAGTCTGTCTGTCTGGTTTCCAGGATGTTCGAATATAAGTGAACTCATTAACTACAAAACGTAAAGAGCTTCATAGATAAAATTCGGAATACAGATTCAACATCTAAAAGTAGATTCTGGTCAAATTTTCAATCAAATCTCTCAAAGGACTGATAATCTGTTGGTCTGTATTTTCGTATGCATGTAAACACAATAACTCAAAAACGTAACGATGTAAATCTATGAAATTTGGTATATGATGCTGTGATTACACTTGTAATCCCGTGTAAAGTTTTGTTTCAGTCGGCCTGAATAAAGTGATATTCAAGGTAATAGCAGCCTTTTCCAAGGTCCATAATTTTATGACAGAGGACGGGGATAAGACGTTTTATGAATTGTTTGCGAGAATATTTCAGGAAGACCATACAAGCTGGTTTACTATGATATACGTGAATCAGTTTCCTTATGTAAGTAATTAAATAATTTAGTTAGGTTAAAGTATATTATATTTCATTTTTACTGATGCAATTATATTATACAAAGTATTAAAAACAATAAATGATGCATAAATAAACACTTTAAAAACAAAACCAAAAAAAATGCATTCTTAGCTCAATCAGTCTCTCATAATTTTTCCGAATAAATACACTCAGGTCATGAATTAATTCCAGTCTTAAGGGTGTTATGCGTATTTACTCACAAGTGAACAACTTTAATAAATATTAACCCTTAACTGGGGACGAGCGGTCTGTGAGACCGCTAGCGATGGATTTTCTGTCACCCCTATTCTATTTTTAGGTCAATTGAATGGATTGACCCTCTAGCTTCCTGTTTTGTGACCTTCAATACACATGCACTTTTTCAACCGATTTCAGCAAATGCTTTTTAAAATAATTCAGTTATTTCTTCGAGTGCGGTTTCTAAGACCGCATCTCCCTTTTAGTGTCCCAGTGATAAACAAGGCTTAGCAAATGGCGCTAAAACGTGGGCCCGAAATATCATTCAGTTTACTGATCCTATTATGAAACAGTGTTCCAGACACTTTTAATGAAGCTGAAAGTGGTTTTAGTGATAAGAATAATTGTACAGAAGAGATTTTCGATGAAAGTTCGCATTCAATTTATTTTTATATGTATGTTCAAACATAATTAATTTTTCTAGTGTTAATGTATTTTGAAAAATTTATAAAATATATTAATATACCAAGATATATATACATAGAGTTTATAGGTTGATTTTTATACTAGTTCTTAACTTATATGTTTAAAATGCCCTAGAAAACGGCGCTATGAAAGTCACACAAGCCGATAAAAAAAGGGCCAATTTTACCTATTGTCAATTTTTTTATTTTTCATATAATTGCCGATTTTTACATTATATTGTTTCCTATATACCTTCATATATTGTAAAAATAAATATGATTTAAAAAGTAAAAAGTAATATGCTTTTTCAAGAATATTATTTATTGTAACATGTAATTTGAAGAGAAAATGTATGCTCCAACGCATTTACTTTTTTCAATGATAATATATTTTGAAAAATTTCTAAAACATGTCTATATATCAAGAAAAACATCTGCAAAATATATTGGCAGTTTTTCATACTAATACATTCATTAAAAAATTTAATTTGAGTGTAAATGAAATGCGGTCTCGTAGACCGCACCTCCCCAGTTAAGTCCTAAAATTTCACCTCCCCAGTTAAGGGTTAATTTTCAAAAATATCTTAAAAATGAAAAAAAATTACTTTAATTAAAATTATTTTCGTTTTATATTGTGTTTTAAAAAGTCAAGGACTCCTTTTTGATTATAATAGTTTGATTATAATTTAGAACCATCGCGAAAAACAAAGAAACAATAGAAATAACAAACAAAACAAAAAACTATATTTCCATAAAAAAATACAAGAGGTTTATTTATCATTTGGAAATAATTCTTAACTAAATACATATTTCATTGATTCATAAATTCAGATCAAAACACTAACATTTTTAAAGACCATAAAATTCTTCAAGAGGTTATAATGACATTTCAGTGCATTTCCTTATGTTTAGGATTTCTATACGAAGCGAAACGATTTGGCAGAATTATGATGTTATGTTCTTAGGGAAATGAATTATAAATTGAATTATATCTAGATAAATATCACATGCTTCTTTTGTCATCGCGGCTACTTGCATGGAGATCAAAACACATGTTAAGAAATATTTACTATTAAGAAATCGAAGAATTATGTTTTACTAGGGTTATAACTCAAACATTCAAACGTGCATTGATCTTACAAACTGCAAAAATGTAATATAATTTTTTGTTCTCAATGCTGTTTAACATAAGGTTTTCGAAACATCGTAATGTAAAAATAACTTACATTCCGCATAAATAAATTTTTCATGTTTTCTATAAAGTGCTAGTCTCAGCTTTTACGTAGATTCCTATAGGAAGACTACCTATTGAAACAGTTCTCATGACGTCTTCAGAAAAATTTCTTCAGTTCTTCACAGATAATGGTCCCTAGAACATAAATCCAAACATATATATATATATATATATATATATATATATATATATATATATATATATATATATATATATATATATATATATATATATATATATATATATATATATATATATATATACATATATATATATATACATATATATATATATACATATATATATATATATATATATATATATATATATATATATATATATATATATATATATATATATATATATATATATATATATACATATATATATATATATATATATATATATATATATATAATCTGGTTTAAAATATGTTGTTAGGAATGTAAAAATATCAGAAGAGTTCGTAAAGGGCCTATCTAGCTCAGAGAAGGTGGAAATGGTGGGATGGTTGGAATTTTCATTTCTCTGTATCTTTCTTACTATTGATAAAATGAATCCAATTAATTAAATTAGAACCACATTAAAATGAACAACTTTTTTTGTTTGAAGTATTCGATTAGTATCTTAGAAGTGAGGAGCTAAAAAGTGAATTTCACGCCCTAAATTTTAGTGTTTCTAAAATCAACAATTTATCTTGCCTGATCGTAATAACTCAAATGTAAAGGACCTTTGCTTTGTAGCTTGTAAAGATGATTTTTTTATTGCTCTATGTGCTTTAGTCTAGACGAGATTCATAATTATATCATTTACTTTTCTATTCATTGTGCTATTGTAAATAAATAATAGAAAATAAATATTATCATTGCATTAGTCACAAAAATAAACACTTATTTATTTCTGACAATGTCTTAATTTAGAAGTAGCATTAAAACGTATATAGGCTATACTAATGCATGACTTTAAAAAGACAAAGAACATAGAAAAGACTTAATCTGTTGAGAAATTCAAATGAATAATAGTGAAATTCAAACTTAGAATTTATATATTACATTCTAAAATAGTTTTAGTTCTAATGAAATAGTTATTGAGTATCCAGCATCTAAAATTGCATTAGACGATGAGCATTTATTTTTTGTAAACATTTTTGAAATTCTGATTCTATTTTAAAATGGCAATACCTAAAAATAGTAGATAAGTCTAAAGTTCTAAATTTGGTATTGTTATTATTTTTATTGATAAAGCAATAAAATCTTTAATGTATAAGTTATTAGCAATTTCGGGTCGACAACTATTTTGTTATTGCAATTTCTATAAAAATATACATGTGAAATGTCTGTCCAATCATTACTGAATAGAATCCAGACATTTTACATTTTTAGAATGCATAACATGATTTTAGTGTGAAATAGATAAATTCTTTTTATTAATAAATTGAACATTGTTATTGCTTCTAGATCAATAACTGTGAATTCATGAAAGTCTTTCTTTATTATTATAAAGCAACAGTTATCCTTATTTATATTAAAGCAATTATTTTCACCTTGTAAAAGATAACATTATTTTTTACTTAGTCTCTATCCAACAAATAAATGAAAATGCTCGCATTTTTATGTGATGTAAAATGTATATTATTAAGAATGATGGGCAAATGAAGACACATTTAATTTTCCATAAATTGCAATGTAATTGAGAAAACGATCGGTTTAATAGAAATGATATGAAAAGGGTTTATAAATTCTATGAATGATTTCATTATGTTTTGATGTAACTATTGCAGCAAATTAAAATAATAAACCAGTTTTTTTATACATTTTGTCGAATTTCTTGGTTATTACATATATTACGCAGAAATAGCTGTGAAATTGTATGGTTACATAAATTTGTACCGAATTTCCACAGTGATTTCGTTTGAACAAATTCTATCTGTTTTATAATCAATGTATCATAATAATATTGAAATATATTTTTTGGCACATAAATGACTTAATTTCATTTTGACAGAAGTTTCTTATTTGACTTTTAATTTATTTTTTTTCCTCCGAAGCTGTATCATAATTAATTAATTATTTTAAATATAGTTTATAAAATTTACAATTGCGATTCAATGAAACTTTCAAATCAGTTTTTATTCTTTTTTTAAGTTTCATTTTTTCAACCAGTCATATATTAACATAGATATTGATTATTCATAAAACCGATTTTATCAGTCTGATTTAGTGAAACGTTTGAAGTTTCAATAAAAAACGTTTCAACTATTATTTTCAGAATTATTTAGTTTATCCCATTTTTTATACATGAAATAACGAAATAAGAATAATGCACGCATACTTCATATTTAAAATTTAACCAGCATATATCGCTATAACTTTATATATGTTGCAAGAATTTCTTCTGTTGTTCTAATGTATAGCTACAAGCCAATTCCTTACATATTTCCACCGGTTATGGTTTATCATAACTTTATTTATAGCTTCTCCTGTGAGTTCTTAGAAAACGTTCGGACAGTGTCAACAAGTATCAGGGATCTTGCTGATAGAGTTCACTTTTTCATTAGTTCGATTATAAAGATATTGCAGATTTAGAGATATTATTAGCTCTTAAAATAATTTTCTGAATATGTTTAAGATATTCACTATTAAGTTATTCATAAATTGAAATATAATTCTTGAAAATATAATTCTTAGCCAACGAATCAAAAATAAAGTTTTGTTGATAAATCTGTGGTGTAGCTTTCGTAATTAACCACAGAAATAGTGCAAAATACCGGAAATATTATTCTGTTTTATATATTTGAATATTTATTAATCAAAAAATTTTAAAAAAATAATTTTTAATTCTATGAAGATTAATGAACACTTTTCTTTGTTAACTTAACTTATCTCAGTTTTTTCTTTCTGATTTTTTTTTAATTTTTTAGTTTTTTTAGCAAATATTAGAATGAAAGATGATAAAGTGGATTGTCAATTTACTTTTCTTTTGTATTAATCCAAAAAACAATAATCATTTATTAATTCTGCTACAAGTTATCGCAGAACATTATTTACGACCATTAAAGCATATGAAAATTATTAATAACATTCTGACATTAGAAAGAAAGATAAAAAGGACGTATATGTTTTTTTATTGCTTCAAAAATTAATGGCAATGGTGAAAGAAATTACTTCTTTTGTGTATATTAATCTACATAGTTAGCTTATATATATATATATATATATATATATATATATATATATATATATTATAAAAAATATAATTAAGGCAAAAATATAGTATATTTGCTCTATATGACTATATGGTAGCAAAATAAAGTTAACATTTTTTTAGACATCAACGTTTTTAGTTATGGTCATTTATCTTGTTAAAATATTAATCCTGTCTTTCCCTTTCGGTAAAATCATTAATAATAAATTTTTGGAAGCAATTGGCCCTATAGATTTGCATTTTAAAAGAATAAATATAAAGTTTCATTGAATTTATTTCATTTTATTTTCCAATTACAACAGTCTACTGGGAATTGAATATACATTATATTGGTTGCCGTATTACATTGATTTTCTTGCCCTTCAAAGTCATATTGGGCGCACTTACATTCATTAATTATTCGTGTGTTTTCACATATCGTGCAAATTTGGTAAAGTAATCATTCGTTTCCACTTCAAGCTTTCACTTATTTAGATTAGGATTAAAAACTATTCATTTACTAAAAATTTTTTTATGTTTCATTAGGAATTTTAATTTTTGGTTTCTTGAAATTGCATGATGCATATGTGCTCAGTACATTTTTTATAATGTTTATTTTGCTTTCCATACACCTTTACTAGTCTTTATATAAACATAAGTTGCATTTTGATATTTTTCATAATTTTGTCTTAATGGTAATTCCTAAGGGAAGAGGAATCCCAATTTGGGGCTCCAAGTTCCAAAATATTCCAGGTTCCACTTTTGTGTAAATATGCCCGATGTAAACCAAATCATTTGGTGTTAAATATCCTCCCGATGGTATTAAAAGGAAATCTGGAAATAATGCCTAGTCAGATTATGTTCTGCCCACAGTTCAGAATTACTATTTCCGAAACAATCCTCGTATTTCATTAAAATAGGACGTACATACAACTAAATTGAATTCTTATATAATTTCTTTCACATTATTTACATATTTTACCCCAATTTTTAGTTCCTTTACTTCACTAAAATATATACTTTCAAAGTATTTTCCTAAATCGAAATCATTTATCGAATCATTGCTTTATGTAATAAAGTTATTTTTATAACATTTGAAGTTTAACGAGATAGAAAGTCATTTGCTATTATCGTCCTATAACGAAGGAAAGTGAGATATTTATAATGTGTACGATATCAAATAAAAGGAATTAATTGGAAACTATAAATGTTTTTTTATGCTTATGAGTTTTAATTCATGAAATAATCTGCTATCATTAAAAATTCATCAAGCTATCCATATATATATAATTACATTGAATAAAAAAAATCATAACTTTATAGAAATGGCCCATAAACTGCTTAAAATTCAAACAAATAATTTCTTCTTGTTTTCAGCCATAGCAATAAGAAGGAGATAGTTAATACCCTTTAAAAAAATCTTTATGTGTTTTCTTAGTTTACAGTTTTTTATTGTTTGCTATCCAAGGTCAAAACAAGAATTTTATTGCAATTTTTTTCAGCATATATAAAAGCACAACTGTTTATGGGTTGAGTTAATGTGAGTTGTAAGAAATCAAACTACATATGCATTTTTCTATTTAAAGAAGATTTTTAATATTTAAATTTAAAAAGCACAGAAAGTGTTAGTATTTTTTAGAAATGATCTACTTAATGAATTCTTTTATGAGATATAAGTATACAAATCAAAGTCTCAATAAAAAAAAAAAAAAAAACTTGTTTTTGTAAGTATTATCCAGAACAACTAATGATTCAAATCATGCATTTTTGAAGATCATATAACCCTAAAAAAAATTCTTACAAAACTATGCGAATGAAAAAATTTTTTTTCTCCGAGAAACTACAAAAAAAATGTATGATATTCTTTAGAACTTTAGAATTATTTTTTTTTGTAGTTCCATCATTAATTTTCTATATTTTCAGTAAAAAAGTATAATAAGTATGTATAAGTATAAGTTCCTATATATTGGTGTACTTAAGATTTTATGATTCTTTTTCTTATTTCTATGCCTTAGAATGATTATTCTATTTATTGTTTCTATCAAAATTTACTCTGCCTACACATATTGTTTCATTGATTCAATAAATAAAAAGTGAAACTAGAGCTAATGAAATTTTTAAAAAAAATCTAGTCACGTATCCATTTATCAACAAAAGAAATTGGTTGTATTTCATTGAAACATTTGCGGTTTATTTAAATTAATCGTGATATCAGTTTTTTTAACTACCCCATTTCTGATTTTATCAAAAACCTTAACTTTTAATGTATGTCACATATTTTAATGTCAAATTAACACTTATTTAAAGCGAAATATTGTGAATTTTCAAAATCTGGATTATATAACTTATTAGATATTAAATTCTCATTCGATATTAATTAGGATTATCTGCATATTTAAAATTAAAAGGAAAATCAATAAACTAATGGCCGATTCCCAACCACTGTTCCAATTTCTCAAATTTTTATTTCATATAAAAGCTCATAATCTCTAAGATTATTAGGCTCATTAAGGATGGTCTGCGTTTAGGCAACTTCCATTTTCTGTAGAAATAAAAAAGCATCATTATACATTCTTTATGCGGAAATCCCATGACATATTTCACCCGCCCCAACCTTTGAACCGAATTCAAAAACTTTTATCTGATATGAAAGCACATAATGTACATTCAAATAAACAAAATATTTTCAAATCAAACAAAAATTTATAATTGATTTCCGAAGTAAAATGTATACGAAAATAACGATTATATAATTGCTCCATTATTAACATATTTCTCAAAACTAAAAGTATGTCACATTTCACTCTAAAAATATGGACAACATATAAGCAATCCTCGGTTGTAGGCATTTTTATGAATATCATAATAAACACGTTAGAGAACTTCCATTATAATGTCCCAACTTTCAAATGATTTAGATGACAATTGAAAGCTAAAACCACCATGAGTGTTCTTCCTAAACCTGTTTTTTGCTTACTCTCCAATAAAGGTCCCATTACTCACACACTGCATAAAATTTTGGCTTGTGTAATTCCGCGAATTCATTTGCATGAAATTGGTGAACGATAGTTACGAAATATCAATCTATGACGGTAATCTAGCATTTTTACTGAAACCATCACAAAAATATGCATTTTTGGCGCTTTTTTGCCTTCCGACTGTCGCTAAAGTTTGACATAAAACTATAATTACAGTCACACGATAGCAACCCGAATTTCATTGATTTAAATGGGGGCATTTATGAACTATTGCGTTTACATGCGTGTGAAAATACAGATCGACAGATGGTAAACTGTTTGACGGATTTGGTTTTCAAATTTGATAGAAATCTATATTTCAAAGGCTACACATGTGTATCATATTTCATTTATCTAGCTCTTTATATTTTGAAGTCATAGATTTCCCTAGTTCTTGAAAAACCAGACAGTCAGACTTCTTCTGAATATATTTCGCTCAAAAATTGATAAAAATCTACAAATTTTATGTTACTTCTAAATACAAAATTTCATCCGTCCATCTCAAAGCAGTTTTGAATCATCGTGCTCAAAGATAAACAGAAAATAATGTCAAAATAGTGTTTCATAGACTCAGGAGTGACTGAAACATGGAGATATGTCAAAACCTAGAGTTCGAATTTTTTGACGATTACAATACTTCCTCTATACATCGTATACGAGAAAGTAAAATGAAAATTAAAGTATGTGAATGTGATAGGCTTTCAGCATTCTTGGAATATGTAAAATATGGGTCATAAATTACAAAAAAAAATACGTTTTAATAAGAACTGATGTAAAAGTGAAAGAAAAGACCATTTAGTGAAATATTTTAAGAAAAAAGCTTTTAATCCTCTCACAGTCATGTGCATACATATACAATACACCAACTTTTAAAAACTCTGCGAAATATTTCTTCATTTTTTGCTTGCCATATGTAACAAAAATGACCTTCAGAATTTTTCCGGGGACATGGCCATACCTTAAGAATTCTTCAAGAACAAAAAAACAAAAAAAAAAAAAAACACATTTTTGAAAACAGAAAATATGTTTGCAAACGACTTTTGCTTAACTTATCTTTAAAAACAGTCTTTTGACGCAAAATTCTGTATTTCGATTTTAAAATGTTTCTTTGATTTATCATAAAACTTATTTAGTTTAATAAAAATGTCTATTCATTAAAAAAAAAGAGAGAAAAAATAAAATCACGATTGTTACAAACTAAAATTTCACTTCTAGCTGAATTTTACAAGAATAATTTTTTATGAATCCTTATGTCTAAATCATAGTAAAAATATATATATATATAATAATATTGAATTAATAAAAGATGAGTTAATATCTCTTTCAACTATTGAATTAATTTGCTTAATGCAATGAATTGTCAACTAATGAATTTAATTAGTAAAGAATGTTTAATTATAGATCAAAGAATAATCATTGCCGCAAACACTTTTCTTCTAATCAATTCCAAAAAATAATAACCCGCAATTAATGGATACATATGAGGATGAGATGAATGTATGAAAGATGCTGATAAATTTTCAGGATATTAATCTTTTTAATAACTTTTTATTTTTTATGTTAATATTTGATTATGCATGTTCTTATGTAAATGGTGTCTAAGCAAATGGTTCGGAAATTTGACTAGACTTATTCTATTCCAATAACAAAGAAAGGTTTTTAAAATATTTATTAAAAACTTAATTTATATACGACAATATATAATATTTACATTCATAAGAAGATTCATTTCATAAGATGAGTCAATAAGGTTACATATCTAGCTTAGTGATTATGATGTAGAAAGATATTTGTAGTAGCATTATGTTTGATGATAAAAATATTTCGTCATATATTTACATTGAAACATTTATTCCGTAGTTAATTAAATATGTCATATGTATGCATTTTCTTTCAGCCATTTTTAACAAATTATTTCAGTTTCAATTTTGCAAAAAAAAAAAAAAAAAAAAAAATCCTATGTTTTTTAAAAAAATTGTATATGTAATATTAATATATTTTAAACAAGATAACTTTTTGTTAAAGTTGTAATAGTGAGTTTAAATACAAAATGGAATCACAGAATGTTTATTATACCAATGGACACTGATGCTCATATATCAAACAGGATTAAATAAAATAATAATTTTTTAAAATATCTAAATATGTATCTAAGAGTACTTGATAAACGTTGGTGATTTATTTTCTTACTCTGATTTTCTGATTTAAAAAAGGTAGTTGATTTCATTTTATTTTTATGATATTAATGCTAATATTTCTTTTAAATAAAAACATTTCATTTTCAGAAAAATGACTTGAAAATTTGAGATATATTTTTAAAAATATTATCCGTTATACTTTGCCTTTCTACGAAATATATTCTATATAACCTATGTCTTAAAAAGTTGCGCTAGTATTAACAGTTCATAATAAAATAAATGCATTCATAAATAAATGCATATTACATCAAGTTTTTCAGTTTATTAAATCTTGCAATCTCTAAAATTATTGTAATTAACTATTTCATTGAGTTAAGTTTTAATAACGTCCTGTTTATTTAAAGCAACTTTTGGGTTATTTCGGCATGGACCTCGTAGTTTTGAACCGCAGTCTAACGAGGAGAATGACACTGGCACTCCCTCTCCAACGGATTTAACATTCATCAGACCTGCTTATATGACGGTTCTTCGGTAGAATGGAGTCTCAAACCTGAAGCCCTCCGGTTCCGAAGTCGAGACTTTACCACCATGCCACCAGGACCTCTAACGAATGCATTGAGCAACTTTAATATGATGTAGTAGCAACAAAAATAATTTTTCAATAATAATTGTTACTATCTGGTAATACCAGGCTATCAAGTTCAACTTTTTTACACTATAGAAACTAGTGAAAAATGTGTTCCTAGTAATCAATATTGTTTCATATTTCTCATATATACAATAAAATATAAAACATTTAAAAGTGGAAAATTCTTTATTTGTTACGCTAGTTTAAAATACATCCAAAAATTAAACTTTGTTGCAGGGAAATATACATCTCATTTAGGAGAGGGATCCAGAAAGTAAGTTCCGTTTAACAATACAAAAAAAAAGCAAATAATCATTAGGAACCCTTTACAAAAGAATGAACTATAATAATCGGACTATTTTTGGACATAGGTATAATCATTGTTGAGGTATTTATCATAGCGGGGTGCGAGTGTTTGAATGTTCTCTTCAAAAAACGATTCGGCCTGCAATTGCAACTATTGAGTACCAACGGATTTGACCTCTTTATATTCGAGCTACTTGCCCATAAGAAAGAATTTAAGGTGCTTGAAAAGATGAAAGTCACTTGGCGCGAAATACGGGTTATGGTGGATGGTCGAAAATTTTCCATCGGAGCTCCTTAGATATTGTTGCGTGTCATGCGCGTTATGTGGTCTTGCATTGTCATGAATGAGAGAAATTCCATCTCGTAGCATGTCACGACGCTTGTTCTGTGTTGTGTTTTCTGTTCTGTAATCTGTTTTATGTATAAGCATCTCCAATAAAATTGTTTGTCCATCTAGCTTCTTGTACGGGTTGCATGAAATCCACCAGCAATATGCTGTGTCGATCCCAAAACGCTGCACGTCCTTCATTAAAGTATCCATTCTCCTTGTGACCCTGGAGTATCTTATTGCATATGCTCCGTTAACTTCACAATTTATCTGTGAATATCCCAAGTTCTAGTATCCCTCGCATTGAGAAATCGGATGATCGACCCTACCTTGCATGAGGCGGGATGCTCGATGGTTTTAAACATTTTAAACCCTCACCAAGCAAGTACCACATAAGTCAGAGATCTAAAAATACCTTTCATCACTTGCCAATAATTCAACAACAAAAAAACCGCTCATGCTTGAAATAATAAGCGCAGCTATTCCGTGGTCAGAATAGAAAACAGTTCTCACTTTCTGGTTTACCTACATATAATCACATAAAAGGTAAACTGTGTTTGATTGATTGAAATGTCATGATGATTCCACATTCAGGGCCATATCAATACAAATTTTCTTGGATAAAGATGAACTAGAAGAAGCATCAAAAATATGAAGATCCTCTGTGGATGAACTAGCTTTTTGGTTTACCATGTTAATACATCTGCCCTATTAAAAGCCCGTTGAAACCAAATTGATCATATGGATCACCGAAAGAATAAACCTTTAGAGCTATATCTAGAAATAGCTTTACATAGCTATCGTTAATCATTAGGTTATTCATTAGGTATTCCGTGGTCAGAATAGAAAACATTTAATCGGTTAGGTATCGTTAATCATTAGGTAGGTTATATAAAACAAATATTTATATAACCTACAGACAAATTATTAAGAAATAAATTTATTTTTATATTTGAGCTCCATGTTAATGCACATTGTATTTATATTCTCCACTCAACAGTTATTAAACCTTATTTTGTATCCCCTCACTATTTTCGAACTTCTAACAACAGTGTATTTGCATAAGAAAATTGAATAATTCAGATGTAAGGTTGATTTTATGATTAAAATAACAGGAGAATTTCTTATTTCAATTAATATTTATCTAAATTGAGGATGTCGTTTGAATATCAGATATTGTTCATGTGTATATCAATAGAATATGAATTCCGTTCCGGTTTAATTGTTTGTCACCAACACCACATCTATTATGTAAGAAGCGATTTTAGAATTTTCACTGCTATGTAACTAACGTTTTTATTATGGGATAGCTGAAGCTTTTCATTATGTGATGTTAGTGTTATATTATGATAATAAAGTTGGAAATTTATGTTAAATTTATTATTAAAAAGATGTAGAGAATTTATCTGGGGTTATTGTCAGATGGTAAGTAGGAGTACAGGATGGGCTGGATTTTTGATATGACGGCTGCTTCCCTCTCATGAAATTCTGGTTTTCTTCGACTTCTATATATTTGAATGCAGGTAAAAGATTCATAATTTGACCACTTTAAGGACAATCTGTTTTTGGAGTCGGTTGATGTTGTGTTGGCTTGAGTTTAACTGGAATATCGGTTTTATTCCACAGAGGTCCACACCGCCCTGTATGCCTTACTTGTAGCAGAAATAGGAGTTGGAGTTGTTCTTAAGTACGTCGAATTCCTCTTTGTGATATATATTATTTTATGTAATTTACATCCACCCATAGTTTACAAGCTGAATAAGCTACGAAGTGTGTCGGTTCCATTTAGATGGTTTTCTTTATCGTAGCTTTTCGCTTTCCATTATTTCCCTGCTAATTCAATTTATTCAATGTATGAATTTCATATCCAATAAAATTTTATAAATATTCCATGAGAAGGCTGGTTTTTTTTTAAACATGACTTTGAGAGTTTCTCTTCTCAAAATTAGAAATATAAAAACAATGACTGCTACTTAAGTAGTTTTTCCTTAAATTTTCTTATCAGTTTAGACATACTTCTTAGATGTTTATTTTTTTTTATCAAAGGCCTTTTATGTTTTAATATCAACATATCAGCTTTATAAAACACTAACAGTTTTAAGAAATTTTGCAATTCCAAATAATATTTATGATGGCTTTTCCAGAAAATAATATGCCAAATGATTAAGTTTCTGTTTGTTTCTACACTAACGAGATTTCTGTTTAGGAAGGACGCATGCTAATGACAACTAAATCTACTGTTGTCAGAGTTAATAAATAGATGGACTCAAATTCGAACGTGTTGAGCAGATTTTTCAAACTAAGAACTTAAAAAAAATTATATTACAAAATTTTAATTAAAAATTCGCCTCAAACTCAAAATATTTTAGACTAGAATAGTGTTAGTGCAAGTAAACATTAATGATATTTAGGTTTCAAAATCGAATTCAAGTTTTCGAAAAAAGAAGACATCAATAGTAGAAACCACAATATATGTCTGAAGGAAGAAATGATTTTACACCGCAATTAAAACAGTACAGTTTTCAGAATGAAATAAATATAATGCTTTGTTTCAAATGAAATGCTGAAATTCTGAATATGCACAGTTATTTTTTAATAAAACAGTTCATCGCATTCCCATAAAAGTTCTAGGATAAAAAGCATGCAAAACAGATATCACTGTCAAGCATTCTCTAAATTAATATGAGATAATATTATAAATTAAATAGGAAATTTCAATATATATATATATATATATATATATACTTCATGCATGCTGAAATATATCAGAGAAAGAAATTTGCAATAAAACTTACCTGTTTAATATCTTAAAACAACTTTATGACATTTAATGCGTATGAAGTTATCTCAGAGATTATCTCTCATTTAATCTCAGATGAAGTGTCTGAGATTGTTCATTAAATATAAACCGGTTCTAGACCGGTAAATAATATGTCAAAGATTACACAAAACTCAGCTTCTCTTGAATTTATGATATAAAAAATTATGAACATGTAAAAATTTATTAGCACATAAGAAAAAAAAATATTTCATTGTTATTCTATTGTTCCGAGTGTATTCTTTTATATTTATGTAAACCAATTTTTAAAGCATAGAGTATATTGGCTCGGCATTATAATCCTAAATTCCTAAATAGGAAATCTTATTTGTAGAAACTATTAAGTATAAGATTTCAGAATTTACACACACACACACACACACACACACACACATATATATATATATATATATATATATATATATATATATATATATATATCCAAGATAAAGTAACCTGAGATTGCTGGAAATGTTATTTCTTTCATCGTGAAGTTTTACCTTAATTAGTTTTAGGGAGTCCCAAAAGAGTTGCTCAAAATTGCTTCTATTATGTCGAGGGAATTAAATTAATCCAAAATGTGAGATAATAAAGTGATCAAAAGTTAACATTTAATTGTTTTTTTTTATCGGATCATATTTTTTTTTTTTTAACATTGCAAACTATTTTAATAACGCCAGTGTTATTTTAATTTGAGAGCAATTTAATATTTTTCACCTCTTAATCTCCGCTTGCATAGAACATTCATTAATTAAACAAAGAATAATAAGGTCCGTATGGAAGCAAGTAATTCTTTTCATACAAATTAAAGAAATATATTCAATTTTAAGAAAAATGAAAACAAAATTATTATTGTTGACTGAATGGAGGCTGAGAATTAATTAACAAAAACAAAATCAGTTGTTTTCAAAAAGTTTTAAATCATTTTATTTTTTGGAATTTGCTTCAAAAATATCACTCAAAGAATATTTTTTTACATTGCCTTTAAAATTTTACAAAGGAATATAATGCTAGAATGTTTATACGAAATCACTTCACGTTCCTGCATAAATATTTGATATTTCTGAATAATATATTAAGATTTTTAAATATGATTTTTCTTCAAATATCATATGCCGATAAAACCATATAAATATTTTTAATTATTTAACAGTGCTGCTTTTCTGAATTTCTTTGATAATGGAATAAACATAAAGAAGCATTTTAAAGAGCTCTAGCGTGTAACTAGAATAATCAAATTTTCTTTGTCATAGAAAGGAAGATAATAAATAACCATCTGAAAGGACGGTTTAAAAATTCCCACATGGAAAATACTATATTTTATATGTCGAATATCCAACTCAAGGTAACAAGAAATTTAATTTTATAATATTATTTGAATGCTTTGTAATATCGGACAAATTTTTCCTCAGATTTAACAAAAGGAAATATTATGTTTTACGACTTCCTTAACATTTATAGAACTCACTGTTTTATGTAAAATATTATAAGATGAAGTAAATTATAATTGAATGAGGTACATTAAATAAATAGGATTTAATACAATTTTTGCGAGAAATAAGTTTGAAAGATAACTTAGAAAATATTTCGTATTAAAATTTAAAGATGGACATAGCTTAATAGCTGTGGCTATTTATGTTCCGGCGTCCTTGCCTAGGTGTAGCTCGTCTTCCCCGTGATGTGGGATTCCGGGGCTCGAGTCCTGGTTCGGGCATGGTTGTTATTTACCTTGTGTTCTGTCTGTGAAGTGTGTGAAATAGCCCTCCCCCTCCCTGTGAAAAGAGATTGTGCAAGCGAGTGTGTGAGTGTCATCTTCATTTGTACTAAAGTCAGACTTCTGTCCTCGGGTGCTCAGGGGTCCTAACCCTCAGAAGCTACTGCATCCCTCTTTCCCCGATCTCTTGGACTTGGTTTGAATTGGAGTTCCATCCAAGGGAGATAAGCAACAACAACAATTTATGTTACTTACCTGGATAATATTGTTTAGTTTAAGACCGATAAAAATTGAATCTTTTTGTTTTATACTTATATATTGGCTATAATCATTAATCGTTAATTAAAAATATGTATTGCAAAGAAATGGCTTCAATTTTGGTCGGAAACAAAGCAGAATATGGTATCATGTTAAATTTGAAAAAAATTGTAAAGCAATTTACATTAAATTGGATCATAATAATATACCGTGTATAAAAAAAACCAAATAATGTTTATTTAATTTCTTTAAAAAATTGGGAAAAAAGACTTTAAAAGTCAGTGTCTAAATATGTGGGCAGTTCTTGAAACACTTTTTAAAAAATGTATTAAATAAATGTTATTAATTACCACTTTTTTCATTCCAAGCTATTTTTATAATACGACATTGGGATAAGAATTAACATAGTTATAAATCGCAATAAAAGTTTGAAGTAAAAAATAAGATGAAGAATTTTTATGAAAACGATTTGCTGGGAAAATAATTATAAATCTAAAATATGGGTACACCTTTAAATGATACGAAGGAAATCAAGGCGCTTATTAACAACGAAAATTTGTTTTATACAGATTCTTTTACTTAATGAGTATTGTGTAAAAAGTGGAGATTAGAAAATTATGAATTATTTTCGTGAATGATTTTTCGTTTATCATTGGGGTAGATGATTAATTATTTTATAATCATATATGCTACAGACTTTCTACCATTCTATTTGTGATTGGGCTAATCTATTTTCTGAGAGAAAATATAGAAATTGCGAATAATACTAATACATACAAGATTGACACTGTATAATTATAGGAAATCAGCATTTAAAATTATTTTTAGTGAGTTTTAGCATTTGATAAGTACAATGTATTGATTGTTGTAGTACATGTCCTTGTATTGAAATGTTATAATATCCATATTAGAAGCCTTCCTATCTCTAATTCACAGCTAGCAGAAAGCAGGAAATTCGACAGGAAATATTGGAGATATTTCCCAGTGAGTATCCGACGCTTTCATGCGACAGATAATTTATCAAGCTATTTCCACAAAAGAGTATTTTGTTACCGTATCTCAATGCGGCATTGTGATAGAAAGTCATGAATTATAGCTTCAATATGCGAATATATTTATGGAGTTATATGATAAATGGTTATGTTTCATGATTATTTAATAATATTAAAATTGTGTATATAGACTTTCTTACACCTTCTGTCATATATTCATATCATATAAACTACATTTCGACAATTGTCTTATTTGATAATCAAATTTATCAGTTTAAACTTTGGCTTTTGATTACATAAAGGCAAATGTGATCCAAAATCCGAAGTTTTCTAAAATGTGAAATATAGACTCATTATCTTTGACAAATTTCCCCCTTTTGCAACATAAGCGTAGGACGTACATATACAGTATGCTATATATATAATAATTATACAAGAGTTTAATGTGTAAATGTTGGAATTCACAAAGATTTCTGGGTCCTTCTTTATTTTGAAAATATATCCAAAGTTTAAATGTTTTAACAAGTTTTGAAGATTCGTGATTTCGAAAATCATCTATATGATAATTTGATGTTTCCTTTCACAAAGCCGGCAGAAAGTATAATAAAATAGATTGTAAAAGAGAAATAAACTATTATAAGTATATGTAAGAAACTTCTCCAGAAAGAAACCTTTTAATGGCATGGATAATATTTTGTTTAGTGAAACGTTAATTTCATTTCTTTGACGAAATTCGCAGTCAATTAATTTTTGAAGATGAAAAGGATGCAGTTTTGGAAGATCATGAAAAGGATGCAATTTTGGATAATCTGAGAGAACTGCGAATACGTAGATGGGAAGTTGTCGAGCAAGTAAGCTGGTTCTGGTTACCCTGGTAGGTCTGACATTGATGTGAAGTTTGCATACTAGTATCACAATGATGGAACGTGCCTATCATTGGAGAAGTTGTGCCGTGTCTCATAATTGTCGTTAGAATTACATCCTCAGATTCCGTAAATGCTATAGCGACGATAAGTGCTGATATTTCCAGTAAGGATTGGCCACGGGTCTCTCACCCACAGGGGGATATTCTGCCAAATTTTGTATCCCGAGTTCCAAGGTCTCCCCCCGGAGAACACTGACCATAGGAGAAAGTGAGGAATGAACTGTGAAGAAGCAAGGAGAGAACATTAGGGGCGTCATCCATGTCCAGTAATGTTTGTTTAAGGAATAGAAATGATTCTTGAGCCACCAAAGCTGTATATTCTCCAAAGGTTAACCCCTGTACATAATGTAATTTAATTGTAATTAAATCTATAGCCTAGAATCTGGCGCTTGGTCTTTATTTATACCGACAGGCATTTGGGCATATGTACACTACATGAATCTACAGATTCATTAACAGAACCGTTGTGAAACTCGGGAGCTCGTCGTAGCTGGACGGGAAAACTTTACTTTTCCTCGTATGCTTAAGCTGGGTAGGGTAGTTGTCTTATGATTGGATGAATCAGCAGTCATAAAAACATCATTCATTTTCTAATACAGAAGTTAGAAAAATCTCATTACATTTACTCTAACACTGGAATATTTCCATTCCAAAAATGAAATAGGAATTTGAGATCAAAAAATTATTTTCCAGATATTATTAACAGAGATATAAAATCGCTCAATTAGTCATATCTTATGTTATATATATAGTAATATTACCATTATTGATATTAATTTAATGTTGCCATTAAATATAAAGATGCCATAAAAATGCCAAATGCCAGAAAGTGCCATTAAATATAAAAATCATTGGTTTTTAATTCATAAAATATCATTTTGTGAGAAATAAAATAAAATTTCGTATCCATATGGAGCTTAAAAGCGTTAGTACTAGAAAAATACATTGAATTTTTTCAGTATCCAACAAATTATATAAAATATGTAAATTTTTACATTAGCCATCTGAGTGCCAGAAAACATATTCTTTTAAGCAAATCTTATAATGAATCTTACAATTAATGGTCTGCGACATGTTTTATCCTAAAAATAAACCATCGTTTGTTTCTTCTGTGAAACTAAACGATCAGATAAGATACTATATCCAATTTATTCTTGAATCAAGGAAGTAATAAGAAAGGAAATAGGATAATCTTCTGAGAATTTTAATGAAACTGAATTGCGAAAATTGTCCTATTCCAGCGAAAGTCTGTTTTATAAAAATTTATAAAACAATTTATTATATCTTAATATGTTGCTTTGAATATAACAACTTGATTTTGTGAAATATTTTGTTTCCTTTTCGTATTTGCAGCACTGTTGAGAAACTAATCCTTGCATTATTTCTTCTTTAAAAAAAACAAAAAAACTTTGAATCTATTTTAGTTTCTATCCATTTTAATCCTTAATTTAAACTGCTTAGACACCATCTAAGCCCATAATGTCGTCTAGAAAGTCGTTAAATTTGCATCAACGATTTAACGGCTGCCTCTAAAATTAATATCCTTACTTTGGTTTGCATACGAGTTCTGTCAGTTATTGAAAGATCTGCGTACTCTTAAAAGGAACATTAACTACAATTTATTTCCCAAACTCCTGAAATTTATTATTTCTCTAATGATTTATGATATTTAAACTGAGGCGAGGGAAAATCAGTGAATGCCGGAAGACCATTAAAAAGGGGAATTAGTCATAACATTTCTTATGTATCATTTTTTACAGAACTTCGAACTTAAACAGTATTGCACAAGCTATAAATTAATAATTATTTATAAGCGAATTTGAATATTTATCTTTTATTTTTGGTGCTTTGTTTCTGTATAACAGAATGCATTTGCTTCAATTTACATCACATTCACTCCAAACACGTCTTTCAGGGTCTTTATCATTAAAAAAAAATGTAGAAATGAGAGGGACAATTGTCGCTCCAAAATAATTTTCTTTCTTCACTTAAATATATCTTCTATAATAAAGGCACCTGGTCTTATTCCATTTAATCAATATTTATACTTGCTTCCGGAAAAATCCTATAATTTATTATGAAAATAAACAATGTATAAATATTTTTCAAATTAAATGCATTTTTTTCCAAAAACAAAATAAACTTTTATTAATTTGTAAAAAAATAGACAATATTTTTTGTGCATTATTATAAATATCATGCAGTCTTGATATCATTATCAAAAAAATATTCCTAGTTTGACCCAGGTGTTTGGAATAATTAATAAAGAAAAACTGATAAACTGAAAATTAAATTTCAGAAATATTGAAGATGTGTAGTACCATAAAGAACATACAAGTGTACGAAATTTTATTTTTCTAGTATCCAATAATATGAAAAAAACTTGATGAAAAATTTCACATTTATAATCACTATGTAAGTGAAATAAAATGAATTAACCTGAATTAAAATGTTAAGTAAAAATTATAAACAAACACAAATTTTCTGGAATGTTTTTTTAATTAATGGGCGTATTTCAAAGACAAATATTTAAAAACACATTTATACTCTATGAATTAGAGTTTTTATGCGGGTTTTGTTTCACCTCTTTGTCGTTCATAACGCGTTTAGCGCATTCATGTGAAACTTCTGCAGAGCGGCCGTAATGCGCTTCAAGAGTTCTGCATTTTAAAACTTTTAAATGTTTAAAACGCTTTGTAAATGTTTACTTGTTTGAGTTTTTATTTTTGTTTGTTCTAATGAGGCTAAAAACAGAGGAAAAAAAATTTCGCGGACAAAAGTACGGCGAAAGTGTTAATATATACCACGCAAGATTTGAACAATTAGATATGGAATTCATGTTTCATCTTTCTTTTTTGTTGACAGAAATAAAATGAATTTGATTTTAATACTTCAACTAGTGAAAAAAATAAGCCATTAATATCCAGCTTCCGATTCCTAGATTCTTAATGAGAAACATACATTTCATTTCACCGAGTAAATCGAATACTTCCCATTCTTTTTTTTTCTTTCTGCTTCATCTAAGAAGTCAGTATTTTTCCAACGGCCTATACTCATGATCCAGATCAAAGATCAAGGTGTTGCAAAGTGTTGTTCTTTATTTGAATTATTTTCGATGTAATTCAAGGAATTCTAAGCAGTCATTTTTTATTTTCTTAAATTTTTCAAAAAAAAAATTATATATTCATTAAAATTGTTTTTGAATTATATTGTATCAATATTTTGATAATTTTCTTAGAATACAAAAAAATCGAATCTCACTTGACTTTAATCTTGTTGTGTTTAATATAATTTTAGAAAAATTGCTGAAACTTTTACGTTAAATTAAGTTTAAAGCTAAAAGTTAAATAGCATATTTATATATTTAATTGTGTTTGGAAGAAATACTGTTAGGAAAAAATGGGTAAAATATGTTTATATTCTTGCGGCTATATGTGAAAAAGTGAAATAGTTAATAGTTTTAACATATTTAATAGATTTAAATAATTTTTTTTCAGATCCTATTTCTCAGAATACTCTAATGTATCTCCCAAAATGGTAGAAGCGGTATATATTAATATAAATTACTGAGTAATCTCAAGAATGTAAGGTCAGCATATTATAAAATATCAGCGGGGAGTGAAATATCTTAATGCACTCTGATAAATCTCATAAATTTTAAAAATTTGTATTTAAAAATCTATATTAAAATATTTTGAAAGAAGTTACAAATGAATGATTATTTAGCATTTAAAGGGCGATGCTATGTTGATTTATAAGGATACAAACATTTTTTTAACTTTACATTTCTATATATTCCGTTATAGATGTGCATATACATCCATTTGAAAAAATGCTCCAAATATTGCCATGCCATTTTCATTGTTTAAGACAGTAAATATACTGATGAAAAAATTAAGAAAACTAAATTCTTATATAATCCCCAGTCTTGTAGTCTTCTTTTCCCCTCATATTAAATAAAATATTCTTGACTCATTAATATTCTAAGCAAAAAAAAAAAAGTTCCACATACTTGTCGCCAAATTTGACCAAGATATGTACCATTGAATTTCATTATTTTAGGTGAATCGACGGTTAATCCTGTGCCTAAATTGTCGGATAATAATTAGGAGACAATCGAAATGGTCTGAAATAATTATACTCGCTATTTCATGTCCAGCCAATTTCGAATTATATTTATTTAAAAATTGTTGTATCAGGACTGTTTTATTAAATATGATGGATATGATATACCGTATAAATATTTGGGCTTATCATATTTCCAGTCTTACATTAATTGCCTAAACCAACATAAAATATAATTCTGCGTGGTATTTAGGTTATTATCCAAATGAATGTATGTACCTATCACTAATGATTCAGAAATTAGTTATAGGTCCTCGGTTAAAGTAGACAGTCATTATAAGGCAGATTTTCTAGAAACATTTATTGTTATTTAATTTATTTTTATTGACTAAATACGACATACGATCCATAAAATATTGGCATTAATTCTACACAGTATCAAAAGGTATTATATTTACACAGTTTCAAAATTAATAATAATTTTCAAAAATTCGAATCACTAAAAAAATCATTTAAGGAATTATTTAAAATTCACTCAGCTTTTACAAAATTTCTTATTATGCCAAAAACATTCTAATTTAAATGACATTAAGAATGAATATGTAATTTTATTTCAAATCAATATGCATGTCATTTTTATATTATTAAACGATTTTTACATATTTTTAAATATTTCGAACCTAATATAACTGAGTTTTAAAAATTCACTGTGATATCAATGGACATCTTACACCATCAACCTGTTTTTCACCATAGCGTGTCAAAGTAGCCCTTGAAATTTCCTTTGATAATCTTGCTTTTATCAGATTATCTTTGGTTTCGATAGAAAGTTTCAGCTCTTTGAAGCATGTTATTTTAACTTTTAAGATATCCTTTGATATGTTTTTTTTCTCATTAATTTGGACGCTTTTGATTTCTTCTTGGTTGTTTTGAGATGCTAATGATATCTTATTAATATGAGCTTTCCTTTTTCATATTAACTTTTGTTTTGTTTATTACAAATTTATTCTTGCACATAAAACTTAAAAAATTACCCGCATCTCTTTTATCAATATTTCTAATAAGTTCATTTTGTTAAATGTTTTTTTTTTTACTTAAAACATCTGTAACTTTACGCTGTTAATTTTGTATTCTACTTACTTAAAATCCAGTGAAAACTCCGAAACATTAAAAAATTCCGAAATAGTAAAGATTTCTGTAAAACTGAGTTTGATTTATAAAATTAAATGTTAAATAGAAGAAAATATATGTCGTTTCACTTTACAAATTGTGAGCTAACCTATTGTCTTAAATTATAAGCAATAAATTTAATGATTAAAATGCGGTGATATAGAAAAGCAGAGTAATTAAATTCTCTAAAGTGTAATATTAAACCCCATAAAACAGTTAACAAGACTCATGATATTTTTCGGTTTATAAACTTTAAAATTAAACTTTAATGTGTAAAAAAAATTCAACAACCATAATTTGATATTACATTTTGGTTAAAGAATATTCATAGATTTTATGTGCGACAGAAAGCTATGAATAATAAAGAGCTTTGCTTACTATATATTTATATAAACTTTTGAACTGAAATTAAACTTTTTTCTAAACAACTTATTCTTTCAAAATAGTTGAAAATAAATCGTATTTTTCATAAGATTACATTAATTCCGAAAATTTTTCATTATTATCAATGCATATTGCATTAGACTTTTATACATAATATATATAAATAATACTATATAAATTTTTATATCAGAAAATAGGTGTCGAAAGAAAAAGGAATAAAGAACTTCAATCCTGTAAACTGTTAATGTTTAAAAATTATAAATTTTTAATTGTTTATAATAAGTATAATCTAGTATTCTTTTACATCCAAAATCTTTATTTTTACTGTTTTTAACAAATTTCCATCAGAACTTTTAAAAAGATGAGAATTTTATTTGCTAAAATGTCTACTTCTTAAACAAAGAAATATTAATAAATAAACTGACATTTTAAACTATAAATTCATCTTTTTAGAAATACATCTAATGCGCTTCTTCAGAAAACTCAATGCATAAAATATCACTTCACACCATTGTGATAAACGAAATAAGTTCAATACCCTGAATAATAGAACTGATTTTTAAAGTAAAAGATACTCTGCTTACTCCTATTATAAACTAAACCAAAAAAATCTTTTTTTATGCACAAAAACTAAAAAACACCATTAAAAGTAAGTTCCAAAAATACAAGCCTTTCATTGTCTATTGTCTCATTAAAAAGATGCAGAAATGATTTGAAAAATATTACTTTAAAATTTATTTCAATATTTCCATTTATTTTCTGCGTATTTTTACACATTATTCTGAGGGTATTCAATTAAAAGTTTTCAAGTCTTATATCCCAACAAAAACCCAACAAAAGAAATTAAAAACAAATGGTCCACTTAATTTTAGATTGATCTTCCCTTGTAAGTCTTCACACTTGGCTGATTAAGAAAAAAAAAATTAAGAGGAGTATTTTAGGATGCACGGTAGTGTTTAGATTTTATTTTTCTATAATAAAAAGCTTTTCAATTTCATTTTATTTTTATAAATATATCCCATTCATATTTCTTCAAGCCTATTGGGTAATACTTTTAATATGAAAATATTTGGGAAAGATATCTGATATTCAATTAAAGGAGGGAAAAATTAACAGAATCTTCAAAAATTACTATGACCCGATAGCAATGGATAAATGTTATTTTATAGCAATTTATAAACTTGATTCATAGCAAGCCAAAATGCTAACGCAATAAATTCACATGCCAATAATTTTAGAGAGAAGATGCTAACGGATTTAGAAAAGTCTAGGTTTGATACAGATTTAGACATTTTGAAGTTCAAGAAACATAACTTTTAGATATTCCAGAATAAGTTTAAAGCAAATAATTTAAAATCTCCATAGCGAATAGTCCTGCGAAAATAACATTCTAATGATACAACTTGCAAATGCCATCTTACTAGTTTAAAAAACAGTATCTTTCACCCCTATCATTGCTTATAAAAGGAAGAATTGCTGCTGGCGAGAAGAGGAAACAATCTTTCACCTTAAAAATGTCTTATATTCCCACAAACAGAAATAGTTTTGGAAATAGTAAACAGAGTTTGTCTTACAATTACTTATTGCTAAAAATACCAAGGAACACTGATTTAACTAACGACATAGCAGAACTTATGTACCATCGACCAAAATTTCCCCAATTTAATTCAAAATGACAGTGTCCAAAACTTGAAGATCAGTAGCGAGAAGTACACAGCAAAATGTTCAATTTTGTCTGTATTTTTTCCAATTCAAAATGTGCGAAAATAAATGCAGTAGATAACTTGTTCTTTCTCAATATTTCAAATAGGGTTATTTTACTAACTGTTCAATATCAATATTTTAAATGAAAAAAACGCTCCAAATAAGTAGTGAAAATTATTTACAAAATTAAGTTTAGTTCTGCGATTTATTCACCAACACGAAATATAATTGAAGTAAACAATTTTAACCAGAAAGAGTTGAAACGACCAAATATCTTGAAAATTTGAGGGAGCTTCTAACGATTTTATTTCACTATTTTCTTAAAAATAAATCGTATAAACTATAATTCCCCTCCTCCATATGTGCGATATTAATGCCGATGAAGAGATGCTTCATACAAAATTGAAAATTCCCTTTAATTCACTATCATCTTTCAAGCATAAGGTAAACTGTGGCATGTTAAATGACTCCAAATGTTTCAAGTGCTCATTGCATAACGCTTTCTCTTGCGATTCCGATCTAAACAGCTGCTACTGTAACTGTCATACCTCTAAGAGGTTGTCTAATTTCTCAAATATTAGTGGTAATTGGAAGTAAAGATTGCATTTATAAATACGTCTAGAATTCCTATTTATAATTACAGTATAATTAAATATCTAGTATTCTGCGGGCTCTTAATGTAACTGATTACCGAAATAGAATTCGGAATTAATACGAATCATTTAATTAGGCGGTTGCAAGATTTTAAGGAAGTTTCAACTTTCAGAAAACGCAATGTATAATTATTATAACATTTTCGCATCGTACAGTACTAATTTTTCTTTCAAGCCTAACTATTTCTATAATCAGTCTTATTTCGCAAGCAGTTACGGAGGAAAGCTACGAATTTCGACAGAAGTATGATAACAATGAATGCGGTTGCGTTTCAGAACAAAAGTTTGATACTAGTAATTGACTGAAACAAAATATTGAACAACTTAGCCTACATAAATGATTTCCCCCTCAGAATTTGTTAACTTTTCCTAATTAAAGCATATTTAAGTATCAACAAGTCTTTCCCAATAAGTTAAGAAAATCTTTAAACTTGAGAATACTGCAAATAAGAATAAAAAGAATTATTCGAAAAACATTTTAAATGCTACCATGTATAATTCAGCATTCAATCAAATTTTTTTTAACGAAAGTCCTAGTTCTAATGTACTTACTCTTCATAATTTACCGAAAATGAAGTTGCCTTCATTCCCACCTAATAAAAACTATGAGCATCCGAAATATAAGCACTTCTCAAACAGTTTACAAAATATTCGGTAAATTAGATTCGACTCGCTCGCGAATAAACAATTTGGGACAACTGGATAAACATGCAGGATAATAACTTCATGTTTTCGCAAGATTGAAATGGAAACGTCCAATTATAGTTGCAATAAAGTTATTGCAAGAATTCGAAGCTATATACTACAGTATTTTCGAACGCAGCAAGCTCTTGCGCAAACATTTCTTCCTGTAACCATCGTTCCAACAACTCAAGTGCAATGGTTACATTTATATAACTAAATTTGAGACCTTATGCTGCGATTAGACGGATAAATTACAACGACTCGGACTCCAGTGTTCAAGAGCATTAATGCTCTTTTTGTATTGCTTCAAATCAGAATTCTGAATTGAAACAATACAACGCATCTCATCCCCTTACAAATTGGGAATTACTTCTTTGAATTCCGGATCCTTTAAGTAATTGCGGCATTATAGCAATGCAGAACGCTGAAATGCAAGTTAAATTATCCCTGTTCAGTCCTTTTTTACATTTCGATAGAACAAATGCAAAAAGTCCAAAAAGATTCGCAATTATTTTGACCAGAAGTAAATTACGATCCATGGATGGTTATGTTACAATAGTATCATTGGACTGAAAAAATTAAGCAATTTAACATTCGTTTTTCTATGAAACGTAATACATCCTCCTCATTAGGTGCCAGCATGCTGGAGTTTTCATTCCCATCAGAGCAGGTTGAAAGCATTTACTAACAACCACCTCCTTAAATTTAAGATAAGAATGCAAGCGGTTTGTTCCAAAGGATTGTTACTTGTAGCTAATACATGATGCTGGGAACTTGGAAACTATTGGAGAATCTAGTTTAATTTACCGAAATAAACACATTATCCACTTCCGTAGCAAGTATTGAGATGCAAGTAGACATTAGACAGATTTAGACAAAAACCTTCAAGCAACAAAAGTGGAAACCATCTAAATATAATTCTAACTAATGGTTATAAAGCAATACGATGTGTCAAAATTTTAAATAGGCAGGCGTTTCATCTGAAAACAGCGAAATCTGCATGAAGGTCCAAGACAATATCTCAGTTTTTATCGTTAAACGTTTCAAATTTATCATTAGCAGAAGCAAAGATTTATAAATACATTATTAATACTCGTTATTAGGCATGCGATCAGAAACACGCTTTACAGTTATCCATTGGTTAATTATGGATTTGCAATAAAAATTCCTAAAAAGCACTATAACGGAAACCAAGAAGAAAGATTTGAGAGTAAACGTCTGTTCATTTCCATAAAAAGTGGCTTGTCAGCGAATTGTTTCAATACGAATTAAGAGAACGATGGAATTAAGATAAAGTTTAAACCAATGCAGAGGCTGATATTGCATTTTAACTTTCTAAAACTTCAACGAAGCTAACCATATCAATAACCTAAATAACAGTTTAATAACAAGAGTACTCGAGATTAAAAGTAATATTCGATTTCGAAGTCGGTTTTATATACGTATCTGCTTATATTAAGATAAAAGAATTGAATTGACGACGATTTAACATGTAAAGTTTACATGAAATAAGAACGAATTCTGAATAACGAAAACGTTTATTACAAAATAATTTAGTGCATACAACATTACATATATGAATTAGGAATAAAGGACATAGTTATTCGACATTTACCAAAAATTTACCGCTATAGAATTTACAATGCATGGCAGAGCTTGAAAGAAAACCTCCAAACATTTTATACAACATTTATGTAACAAATATAATCTTATTCAAATTATTCAATACAAACTTCAGCGTCAAATGCTAGACAAGAATTGTTCGATATACCAATTCAGAACATTGAATATGCATACACGCATATTGTACATAAATATATAAAGCAAAGTGAATACATAATATACATTATTCCATTTCATGGAATTGAACATCAAAATTTTACTTGTTTGTAGCCATAGAGAACAAATTTACGGTAATTTCATTACGCAGATCGAACTTGCGTCTTTCGTAATTATAAGCGGTAAATTAGTTTTCGTGATAAAAATTCGACGTCTCCAAAAAGCATCTCTTAAGTAAAATTAAGAATGAAACCCGCCATCAAGAATTTATAGAAAAATTTTGATCGATAGGTGAGTTTTAGTTCAGCGAGTATGCAATAGTGAAAGTAGCATAAACTAGTTTTTCATGAAAGAAACAAACGTTTCATTTGCAAAGGGAATGTCAATTCAATAATGCATTAATTGAAGTTGAATTCAGGATGCGGGATTTTAATTAAACGAACTTTTAAACTTTGCATTTAGAACTTACAAAAAAAATTCTGGAAAGATACTCGTCAGTTTGTTATTTAGCATTTCTTTAACATTTTGTGCAATTATTCGGGAAAGGCAAATGTTTCCAAACGTTCAGAGATTTAAGTTGACAGAAACAAATTACATTAAATTGACATACCATTCCCTATTTTCCATGAATTTACAGAAAATGCAGCAAGTTAAAAGCATTTTAAATTTAATTTGAAGTTCAAGATTTTATCATTCATTAACCCTACAATATATAATTTGTTCCCAGAAATATACAGAAGGGACAAATTATTCACACCAAAACTCCAAACTAATGAAACATTTAACATAGAAAAATCGACATTTTAATAATACACGACAGTTTGTAGTTTCCAAGCTATTACAAGTTCGTGAAAATAGAATGGCAAGTTTAATAAAAACTACTACCACTCAACAAAAGAGCTAACCAGATTTCAAGAGTAACGACTTGTATAGTGCAAGAGCCATGAGAATTTAAGTTACTAATCGTAATATTAAGCGATATTTCATTTATTAAAGCAAATTGCTTGGGTATGAATTAAACATTCTTAAAAGTTGTGAAATACAATGCTTAAAATTTACATGGAGAAGGCTGGAAGATGCATTTGGAAATAAAATCAAGGTCATCTGTTCCTTTATTTGGAAATTTCAGGAAAAGAGATACGGCCACGGTTAATCTCAGATCAACTGAATTCGAGTGCAGTTAAAATCGCTTCTAGTTAATATAACTAGATTAAATTGGAATTTAAATGTTTACCGCTACAATTTAACATCGAAAACTAGTATAAGCAGAATTCCATGTTGAGCTTGTAATTTGAGTTTGTTCTAAACCACCTTAAGCCGATTCAAAGCAAATTTTATTACTGGAGGGATTTGAATGTATGCAGTTTGAGGCAATACTAAACTTCAGGGTAGAATTAAAGTAAATTTAAGGTGTATAGTTTACTCTAGAGCATTTTCCTTCGGCTACTAGCTTTATGAAAACACAAAATTTGAAACCAATCATTTCCCTGAAGTCTTTGGCGGACACCTACTTCAAAGTAGAATAGATTGTAGTGGGGAAGGGGAGGGGAATGAACGAATGTATGACGCAAATGAGTCCAAAGAGAAAAAGATGCACCAAGAATGAAATTTAAATATTTCAACAGTAAAAAATAAATTTCAATTAAACTAGAAGCAGTGAAGAGTTACTTTTCAATTCTATTTCGGAAATTTGCAGGCGTTGAATCTAGATGCCAATTTTAAAGGAATAATCTAGAACAAACCAATTAACACGTTTATTTCATTGAAATAATATTCATGTTAGTTGCTTCTATAATATTGCGTTCCTATTTTACAAGTTCAGAAGTCCGTTGGATTATTAGTAATACCGATTGAATTGAGGAATAACAAAATTATAACCCAGAAGTTCTGCTAAATTGCAATTTGGATGAACCGATAATTGAAGAACCCAATTTGAGCTTTTCATCAGTTCTCTAACCTCGATTCAAAATTAAGATAATTTAACCTATCCACCTTAATTCCAAGGCATTTAAATTCGATGGTGATCAGGCATCGAATTCAAAATGTCTTCAGGAATTAGTAGATCGCCAGTTAACTGGCTAGCACAGTCACTGACAATCTCTTCCTAAGCTGAAATTCTGAAACTTAAAATCCCACCAGCCAAAAGAACCAACTCTGATTATAAAAAACAAGGCAAAATTAAGATTTCAACCCAATTCTTATGCATCGAAAGATTAGCTTTAGATTCTTTAGTACGATTAAATTTTAAAGTATTCACGTCTTAAAATATAGCTTTTGCAAGCGGAAATCTAACCAGAAATTAAAGTTCCTTATTTTGCTGGATGCACAAGCTAGAGTAGTTTATGTCCGTTCTTAAAATTTACGGCAGATCTTCATAGAGTTGAAGCAAGTTAAATTTGCTCAATAAGGTACTTTAAAAATGCGTCATTTGCGTTTTAATTTAAGAAAAATCCACTAGAACAAAATTTGTTCATCCGCCTAGTGAAGGTGGGTCAGAGTTATACAACGGAAAGAATGTTACGATTTTTAATATGGTTCTAACAAAATTTTGCCAATCTTGTTATAACTTGTACAAGGAAAAGTTACCATAAAGATTCTGAAATACACAAAACCTGTCAATTGTTGGAAAGATCTTGTCTCGAAGATTAGGTGCAACATTGCAACAAGAAACTTGGAATATTAACTACTTTGTATTCAAAAATTTGAGACTAGAAGAAATTAGAATTAGCCTTGCAATACAATACGAAAGTGCGCATAGAATTTAAAAGTTGACTCGAGATTTACTTCCTCTCAAATGGGAACCAGACAAGTCAATTTTAATATCGGTTGTTATTAGGATTAATTATAATACATCTGCTTACTTTTAAGATATAAAGGTAAGGAATTTTAAGGATGTTTGAGCATAAAGAATTGTCATTTCATATAAGTCAGTGGGGTGTATAATCTTAGTTGCGATTTCTCAGTCTTAGATTTTTAAAGATTTAAATCGCAAAAAAATTGTTAAAATAATTTCGTTAACAGTTCTACACGGAATTAGTTTTGAAATCATGTTTGACCAGTCGTTATATTTTCAAACGCTTTGGTCGTGATGGTGGCCAGTCAACACGATCAAAACGCTTCGATATGTAGATGCAGAAGGCGGCCTGTTAGCTTGCCGGCGTAGCTACGGCCATCTTCAGACGATGGGGTGATTTGCTTTTCCAAGTATTGAATTTCCGGGTGTTCCAATAATGTTAAACGAAACTAAAATTTTCATTTGTCTGGATCCATCTTTCAATTCATATTTTCATCTTAAAATTTTGATTTCAGTTTCAACTAAGGATCACAATGGCTTGTCTGGTTATCACAATTTAGACTAATTTTTAGGGTAAAGATTTTATTGCAGAAGTATCCGCTCTCTATTCAAGCAAAAATTTAAAATATTACGATGCAAGATGAATATTTTATCCAGATGAGTAGCAAGTTATTCTGCTTCAAGTTAAGTCGTGGAAATAACTCCTTAAATTTTCACAATACTTTCAATATATGTAAAGCAGTCAAACGTTTAGAAAGTTATTTTTCTACTACATTGGCAAATTTAATCTATTCATTCGGACAGGAGGTTCAATAATGGCATCCATTAACGCTTTAGTTTTAGTATACCAACGTTTTAGACTAAGTCATGCGAGGGAAAGGCCGAACTAGAGTAGGGAAATCTCAAATTTAAAAAACTTATACTATTGGGGGAGAATGCCTTTAAAATTTCAATGTTTGTATTAATTTACGAAGAACCGAATTTTCTTAAACGTGTTCCGAATTCCCGAGGTCCATTAGTTTTTATTTCAATTGCTGGGTGTTGACAGCAATTTGCGACTTTTCTACAAGATTCACATTATAGAAGACGCTTCAAGATTGAAAATAACTTTTAATTGAAGTGAAGTGAAATTAGTACTGAACAAGCTCGCAATGGAATTCAAATTTAACTATCGTAAATGGATGATCGAAACTTAAAAATGGACAACTTCTAGAAACGTTAGTTAAAATTTTAGATTTGGAGTTTTAGATTGAGTAATTTTTAAATTACTTTGCGATAATGGAAGTTTTAGAATAGATGTTGTAGCATCGTTTATCTTACTTAAATCCCGACAAATATACACCGTCCAGCCTTTTATAAATAGATGTCCCTAGCTTTAATATGCATTCAAGATAAGTAAATATAAAAATACAATTAGAGGTAAAAACTACCTTTCAACATGAACATCGGTGCTTGCAGAATTTTAGCACATCTTGCTCGCACAAAGTGATTCACGTCTTGACAATCGTCTTTAGATGTACCCAAGATCATACAAGTCAGTTGTAGTGTCATGGATGGCAGCATAAGTTAAGATTCTGAACAGCTAGCATCGACTTCACAAATTTGATATACAAATTATACAGAAATAGAACATTATGCTTAAACTAAAAGTTACGGTTTGTGCAAGGAACTTCAAATTATTTGATGGATTAAAATCTATAGAAGATATTTAACTCATTACTAGACATGAAAGCTCGAGATCCAAATTTTAAAAGCAAATTATTCCCTGCAAAGAAGTAAATTAAAATGCGCATTTTATAATTAAAATGATGCTGGTCAGCAAAATGAGAATGAGAACCTTAACACTTCTGAGCCAAAACAATTCACTAATACAAGTTTAAGTGCATTCAAATGAAGCGGACGATTCAAATTTTAGTTCTAGAGGTATCTACGAGAGCGAAAACACAAATCTTGCCAGATTTAACCGAATCGGGAATAGTCTGCAGTTTTAAAAGTTTATTGGGACACTTGAGTCTGTCACGTGCAGTTTATAGAAAATTGCAAGACTCATTTCATTAGCCGACATCCCTAATAAATTTTTTTCCTCAATTCGAGTTGAGTCGAGCAACATTTTAGAAGTTACGGAAGTATTATAGAAGAGAGGAAGCGTGGTCATAAGTTATACGCCATTAACTTTAAGAAAAATAGTTAAAGCTGGAATAGCTGTATTTCGCTACAGCGTAACGGGTTTTATGCAAGAATTTGTGCTTCTTCGGAATGCCTGCAGAAATCTGCTAAATACAAAATTCTGATTTATCCATTAGAAATGCATTTTAGTTGCATTGTGAATCTGAACAACCTAAACCTTGGGATTTATTCTTTTAGTTTCCTCAAACCATCCCTAGCGAAGAAAACTACACCTACACAAAGCTAAAATTAAGATATTAGCATTTCGAATTGCGATGGCGCCATAACGGAAATAGGGTTTTGCGAAGAGTTTATAACGCAACTTCACTATTGCAATATACAGATCTATCGATATCACTGCTCTGCCGATTGCGAATTAATTGCGTTGTCTATTTAAGAATTATATCGTCAAATGAAGCTAGAAACATTTAATTACTTTCTGGATAGCAAATGCTAGGTTAACATTACTTAACTGGAAATTAGTTTAATATACCCGGAAAGATTTTCCTAATGTGATGCTTAACATTCTAGGGCATGTATTTACAAGGCTTCTAGTTCAGTTTTCGAACAGTCGATATCAATGTATTAAGCAGAAATTGCACGGATTGTCCAATTCCTCACTGCTATTGCATTCTGCATAAATAAACTAAACTGCGATTTCGCTCATTATCAATTTTGTCTAACGAATACTCATCGAATTCTCCGCTACTTTCAAGCCTCAAGACGCAGCTCCTTACCTAACGACACGTTAAATACTAGTTCCCTGGGGACCGGAACTTTCTACTTAGGCAGCCGGTCCCATGCTGCCTAAATAGAAAGTCATCAGGTACCAGTATTAACGTGCTAAACGCCATTCTACCCTTTTTAAGCCCTATCGATCTTAAACAGTCAAGTGCAATTTTTACTTTCAACATCGATATCAGCGACTGCCGATAACCGTTCATTTTGGTTAGCCGAAATTGCCCTAAAATGTGGCGATTTGTAAACTTTCATTGATAATCCTTAACGGTCATATGTCGCGTGAGTGATTTGCCTTCAGTTAACTGTTATCGGATGCTAGAATTTTTATACCTAAGCATCATTTATTTATACCTTAACTTTGGAGAGTGAAGCGAAAATTACAAAGACAGAATTTGTCAAAGACCGAATCGGTTCAGATTAAGCACCGTTCAACTTAAGCCTGATTATCAAGATTCCCATCCTTATAGGACACCCGATTGTTATGAAGATCCTAATTTCCGATAGTCTCACTACCGTATTTCTATTTTAAGGATACTCGTGTAAAATTATGCCATTTCAAATTGGATGTTTTGAGGAAAACATTCTTGGGGTGGAGGGGAAAATTTAAAACATGCCAAGATTAAAATATTTTAAAGGATAAGAAATTCTAAATTAATGATCCGTTGAGAGATTTGCGTTTATACATAATACCGGCAGAAACTTCAAACGTTTCCCATAAATTCGTCCGTTTCATTTGATGCTTCGAGAAATAATTTTAACGTTAAATTTTAGTATTTTAACTACTATACAATATTACAGATTCATTGAAGTTCCTTTGAATATTAAAATTTACAATTAAAGTTAATGAAATGGAACCATGCTCATAATTAAAGTGAATTCATTGGCTTATCCAAGCATAAACGCCAATGACAGCTTGCATTGAACACGAATTCACCATTTTAAATTCTTAAACTCAGCCAGAGCGACTTAGACATTACTTTAAGTTCATTCTCTGCAAGAGAAATAGCTGCGCTTTAAAGATATTTAAAGATTATATTAACTTAAAAATCTTACTGTAAATAATTTGCTTATAATTTATACACACCTATACTTTAATGTTTAATATTTTGTTTACCGACTATTTCAAATACTAAATCAGCTGCTGCGTAGAACACATTCTAAATTATTGAGCACTATTAGGTTACCATAGCATGTCATTCAGAGCGAGTTGAGGTACATAAGTCATAGTTCATCTTCATAAACAGTCTAACGTTAAATGCTGCCACAATTCTTTCGCTGCATCTTCTAGTAACGTGAAGCAGTTGTATTATATGCAGCATCTACGTGGATGACGAAGTATTCCTTCCGTAGTACCGTTGTATTCACAAGAAACTGACAATCTTCAGGTAGATACAGATGTCCATGAACGATTTCCCATTAGGTCCTAAAAATAATGGCATTCGATAAATATCCAATTAAAAATCTAATTTTACTGAAACTGAAGCTTTAAATAAGTGTACATTCATGTTTCAAGAAGGAAAATTACAAGATTTGATTAATTCCGGCTCAAATCTGGAATAGAAAGCGATTTTTATAGACTAAAGACTTTGCCCGTTTTCCAAACCATTATGGTTAGAGATTAAGTCAAAATATTTACAAGCGTGCAACTAACAAATTTAGAAATGATTAACAGACGAGAAATTTATTCCAAAAAACAAAGTATTACTTGGACAGGAGAAATTACATTTATATTTCATTTAAGAGAAGTGCCAAAATGCACAAGGAAATTTAGACTTTACCGATAGCAAGATATACTATCGGTTCCGGCAATGATTTAAAGGGGAGAAAATTGCCTTTGTTTAAGTGAAAGACGAGTTCGCCACCATTCACCGAGTCCCAGATATAGAATTCCTTTCATTAGTGGACTTCAGAAGACTTTCCATATTCAAGATTCAACCTTTGTAGAAAAGGGCGCAGCATATACGCCAAATCATGAAATGGATTCTTGATCAATTTATTTACACGTTAATAAACTTGTATAGATTAAATCGAGAGACTCAAATTATTTCTACAAGATTCAGTGCTGATAGAAACTTCAAAATATAAAATGCCATAGTTACTGTTATGTGAAAATAGATACGATTTCTCGCAGAACTGCTCAAAATACAAGATAACGCATTGCAGCTTTGAAACGTGTTAAAGATATCAAACTTATAACGAAGTATTTAGTTTTTCGGGGCCTTTTCTTTTGACAGGATACTTTATTATGCCAGTTGCTAATAAAATACTAAAATTTACATATATGACACTGGGGAATTTAGTTTTTACTACTGCATTTTGCGTTACAAGTGCCCATTTTGAGCTTATATTATCAAATGGTATCAATGATTCTATAAAGGCTTCTGTAAAAATTCAGTTTCTGCAATATAGGAAGCAACGTTGAGTTGATATCCTAAAATTAAGGACCAGATGTTGTACCGAAGATCGCTAGGTCTAAAACGAGTTGAGAACTACATCCCTGTTCTATATGCTTGACGGGTAGCTCGTTTGGAGTATGGATCTTTAGGTACCATAAAATGGCCATTTTCATTCTACGTTTTTTCATATAGTTGTCTACTCGCTAAACCGAGAGGAATATTTTGAGCATGTTAAAGATTCTTCACATTTATCGAAGTACACCAAACGATTCATCATTCTCGTTAATCTAATTCAAGATTAATGCTTACCATTGAAGTGGAACATTCCGTTTTGGGACAGCATTTTGAAGGTTCATTCCTTCCAACGATATTGGCTTTCATGATTGGTAGTCGAATGCAGAGAAATTGACCTATAAAGAAATGTGTTTAAGTGCCAACAAGATGCAAGTTATGTAGATTGAAACTGAAATGCACTTAAACTCCGTTCTAGTCAATATGAAAGAAACTGGCTTGCTTCTAAAGTGAAGGGTAGGATTAAGATCGCCCTTCTCTTCTAAATACCGACTTTCCCATATCGAGAAAAGTCACTTTTGACGACTTTAGCATTAAACCCGAAATAGCTTTAATTATTCGTCAGAAAAAGCCATGTTTTCTTTCGACACGTTAGAACTAACGCGCCTTTATAGTTTTATCCAGTTTGAGGTCTTTGAAGTTTTAAGTGGGCTACTTTTCGCTAAATAGCCATTTCCATACAAGGCATTCATTGCACATTTGCGAAGCCCATGTCCTCGGCTACTTTATGAAACTGGTAACTTTAGACCATACGATCACGAATATAGATTTGAGTTTTGTTTTATGGTACAAAACCCATCTTTGACCAAGATGCGCCACAATCAGTAGATTTGAAGCTCCATGCCTATTTTATTTTAGTATTTGCAAGTTCGTTATATTCACTTTTCGCATTCATCGAGAACGCCTAGTTAATCATTTCATGTAGTGATGAACTTTTGTATTGGTGAATCTCCGTCTAATTATTCAACTCAACATTGAAAGTTTAGAAACTTCCTATTCGTATCGTAACCTGGTCCATTGAGAATTTACTCTCTTCGCAAAGCAAAAATGGCTAGTTTAGGGAAAACATTTAGTTCGTTAAAAGTTGAGTAAGATACATTTTTCTTCAAGAAAATTCGGTATCGGTTAGCACAAACCTTTCTATCGACAGAACGAAACACCAGTAGACAATTCTAAAGCATTAGATTATGATGTTTGTGGAAAGAATTCAAACTTCTAGTCCCAGGTATTGAAAATCCACGTACAATACGTTCATGTTTAATAACGTATAAACAACTTTTCCATCGGTGAAAATTACATACAAGCGACGACAGACCAAATTTTAAAAGTAAATTAATAACATTTTAGAATCAAGGCAAATGCAAGAAACTAAAGCAGCTTTCAAATAACGAAGCCTATAACAGATCATGGCAGATTAACTATTGTCGATTACATATTCATCCGAAACTTGCTATTCTTATAGGCCCGAGGAGTATCAAGATCAATTGCAACTACTTATTTCTTAAAGTTAGAAATCGAGAGCCTTAAAATATCTTGTGCAGTTCACTAAATACCATAATTTCATTAAAATCTAACATCGAATTACAAGGTTTGTTGAATCGATATTTCTTACCTTCGGCTGTGTAACCCAGCATCCTCAGGTAGGGAGTGGAGGTCAATTTCAATTAATTGTAGTTGCATTCTCGTCTTGTGAAGATCAGGTTATTAGGATTTTCATGCGACAGGTTGCCATTCCAATGAAACAAATCCTGAACCATTTGAAGTTTCTGTAAGATAGACAGCGCGTTAACATTTATATACTATTGAGATGCACAGATAACATTAAGATGTATGATTGAATTACTTTAACACATGTCAGAATAAGTTGCAACATAGAAATTTTACATTATCCAGCAGTTTATAATCTACCCCATCCCTTATTGAGAGCAATCTTGAACCAGAAAGCAATTGAGATTTTTCCTGAAGTTAGATGTATTGAAGACTAGCAGTTCTCCTCAACATGGGTTTCCTCAAGGAAGTTGACTAAAAAATTTGTACTTTCAATACAGTGTTGGGGAGACTATTACAATATGCACTTCCTAGAGGGAGAAGAGCTAAACTTCAAAGTTAAGAACTTGAAAACAAGCTGAAAACGTCCAAGTAAGTTTATTTTTCCCATAAACATATGGTTTAACTCCACTTTCCCCGATGAAATAGCAGTTAAAGCATTGAAGGCGAAAGAGAATTTAGTTCTGCAAGTCGTCACATGCTTGAATTAAAGACGAAACTCGAGTTAAAGGGAGAAAAATAAGATTTTAGTCCCTTATTTTTCAGTAATTCCAGTTATCCAAGCACTTCATTCTTTCATACAGATTTGATCTTTGAATTGAACGACTCATCGGCGAAATAATTCCCAACAAATCAGATTTAACCCTTTATCGTATTTACAAAATAAAGTCGGGAATATTTTATGTTCCAAGGATCATGATCGGAGAAGCCACTTAAAGAAACATCAATACATATTACATCTAGAATTGTCAGGAGTATTTCTCAATATCTAGTAAATATCACTTAAGGTCTACCCATTATAAACATCGAGTTTCTGAAGTGATTGTTAGCAAGAGTTGTTAAAAGTTCATTGAAGGAAGATAAATAGGTATTTTCATGACTTATTCCATAATTTGACAAGCTACTCGGGATTGCCAAGAGCTTTTCCGAAGATTAGTGACGGAGGCATTCATCATCGACTATTTACGAATCCAAATAAAGTACAACTAGTAAGAAAATAGAAGAATTGGATTAAATTTAATAGTTTCACATTTGGAAGTTATTCCATATTTTTTAATAAAACCACATCGGGTACCAAGAAACAAGGGGCACTTCAAAGAAGACTGGCGTTTCCTACATGAGAATGCATCTAATAATGCTAATACTCTTATAAAAACGCTGTATGCAAGATTTCGAGTCCAGCCGTTTCAGTAACTCGGCTTTATATTGGAAGTCCATATATTTTACGATCTAAATGCTACGCTACAAGCGTGACCCGTTAGTTACAAGTTTTGCGATAAACCCATCTTTAGAAGAGAATTAGCCTACAAGACAGTTCAGTGCGGTCGAGTTTTATACACGTCTCTAAAAATAAGAATTCCATCAAATATAAAATCTCAGAATTTCAGTATTACAAATGCAATTCAGTTATACGTTCTCTTTATAATACCAGCAAGCTTGCTACAAGTTAAATTTAGTAAAGATTTTTAAAAGTAATACGACACGGAAAATTGAGTTCATTATTTTCCCATGTCCTCGGTTATTCATCTACTTTTAGATAAGGAATATCTAAATTTTATTTTCTGTATTTGATATCTAGTATTCCGCGATAACCAATGCAACAGGAACTATATTGAATTAGTTATGAATGCGCCACGTAATTTCTGGTTCATGGTAATGCGATACTTATGATTTTCATAAGATTTAAGCTATTATTAACATATTAGTCGATCAAGAGCTACGATATCTGCACGTCTCTTTGCAGACTATTTCCTCAGCTTCATGGCAGCTACACCATCAATATTTACATTTGCTTTATTGGCAGTTTAAATTTTTCCACGACCATTTATTGAAGTGAATTTTTTAGTAGCCAATAATGAACTCGTATTCTCTTTACAACGATTTTTTTTAGCAAAGTTTATGACACAACTATTTGTATTGCATGTAGCGTGTATATACTTCATCGCACAATTACGCACCGTATGACCGATTTCAAAATAAATTCCGCAATTGATTAGTTAAAAGCCGCTTGGCTGAAGTGAAGAATATAGCCGACCTTGTTTGATTCTACTCGGCACTAAAATAAATGAACACCTTGACTATTGTGGTGGTGACCGGCGGTCATGGTGTTAACATTCATGCCACACATCCTCTACCTACGTGTGCTTCTACACATATTAAAACCTTTTATGCTATTTATTATATTGGAAACGTTATTATATTGGCACGTTTGATCTAAATAGCAATTAAAGCTTCATGTAGTTGGTTTAATACCCCGACAGAAGTAACACTTGAGTAAAGGTTTCCAGTTATTCATCCGATTGAATAGATTTCAGATTAATGTTTCCTAAAATATTCATATAGCGAGGTTTCGTAGAAGTACTCCAAGCGCAACCCGGACAAAATAATTGTAATCCAATTTTATCAAAATGGTAGATTCATTGTCAGGTATTATACGACTCAAAAAACGCTTGTCAGGAAGTGTAGCCCCAAGTCAGGAATAGAGTTTAAAATTCATACGATTCTATCCATTATGTTAATATTATCCACCGAGAAGTATTCCTATAAGCCTGAAATCAATCACAATTTTCTTAAATTAACTATAATCACGAAGATATAAATGATCTTAGCGACAAACCAAAATGAATAATGCATTTTAATTTAAAGATTTCTATACCAATAAATTAACAGCTTTCAATGAATGAAGATATGTTTGAGGCGATAAAGATGCATCTTGCACTTAAGTGAAAAATGAAATATTTACTTCAAAATTTAAAAAAGGTTATTTAACCCTTTCTAGGGCCGCGGGAAGTACGCTTCCCACAAAATTTATCAATCTTTGTATGAAGTTTTATAGGTTGGCATAAGTTTTGACAAAATGTTTTAGAAAGACAGAAACTTGGATGCTTCAGTTCTTTATCCCACACAAAATGATGGGTCTTAGTTCATCACTTAATTATCAATTAATCTAATAAGCTAAATGAATCCCTTTTCTTATTCTAATTTCAAGCCTAAAAATATTTTAGCATAATACGACTAGAAAAAAAATGACCCTTTAAAGGGTTAAATAAAGTTTAAAAATAAACCACTTACTGAAAAACTGAAGGAGAGCTCCACCATGATGATTCGTAATACAAGAAAAGTACTACACAGTATTAAATTTAGCAACCACACTACAGATGCTACTCTCAGAATATCATAAATTAGGCACAACGAAATACCGCAAGGGGTAAAAATAACCCAGAATTAGCTTACTTTAAACTATCTTGAATATCCATCAACCAATCAAAATGCTCCTAATTGAAATTTTATTTTCAGTCTGAGTTCTGAAGATATTTGCATAAAACCAATTCGTCTTCGTTTTTCCGGGAGCCACAGTGGCATGTTGATTAAATCGCTTCCTTGTAGGAGAGTTTGCTGTACGTTAAGTTTAGCACCGTGAGATCAATTGCCCTTACATTGGTGTAGCATGTTCAACTGTTCCTTCAGGCTTCATTTCATCATCTGTCAATGATTCAAGATAACGAGATCCGTATCAAAATAGTTCTAGTGCATCATTTTGAAGATTGATTCAAACGGGATAAAATTTAATAAACCATTTTACTGTCTTTGATTGATATTTACATATTCATTCTAATTGTATTTTTTGAAATACGAAATTTTTGTAATCTTTCATGAATTAAGTACTACTACGGCCTGTAGAAACATTGAAATGTATCCATATTGTAATTTTTTTATTCATTTCATCTTTCAAACTTGACTTAGGTAGCTGAATTTTTTACTCGGTCTTGGATAAAATAATCTAGCTGTCAAAATTGATAATTTAAACAATTCAATTTTTTAGAGAAATTCTAGACATATCAAATATTAACAAAATGAAAGTGAAAACCACATGAAAATATATTATAATTGATATACCCGATATTCCCAAAAAGAATCGGAAGACTTTATCGTGGTCGGACCAAGATTTCCCAATTGGTAGATTTGGTTCAAAAAATTTCGAAACACATTTAAATTCTCTTTTCTCATTAAAATAAATGAGCAATGGTCTCTCATGGATGGAAGCAAAAAGAATTAATTAACACTACCAACTACAAAAATTTCAAAATTGTCTTTGCATCGGATGTAGTCAATGCTCTTATATCGGAACTCGAGGGTTACATATTCAGTCTAACATAGTAGATTATTGATATGCCTAGAATCTACAGCGCTCTTAATGCGTTATTATGCATCCATATCAAATAAACCTTGAGTGGTTTCAAATAGTACTTGCCTGTAATAGTAGCCTGTGGACACAAAATTATACTTATGTCAACAGTATTGTGCCATTTTGAGGTAGCCTAAAAGGTTGTTATGGAATCTAGATGAAAAATTGAGAGTTTTACAGTTTTGCTGATTGGCACGTTGTGGTATTTTTTTAGTATAAAAGAACATATTTCTGAAAAATTCTTTAGGGTGAATTATTTCATACATTCCACATTGATAGAGGACACAATTTTTCTGCTCTTTGCCTACACATTTTTATTTAAGAAATAACCCAGAAAATGTTAATCGCTAGGAGGTGGCTGCAACTTTAGATGCCCCAAATTCTTTCCGAACTCTCCCATAAACTATGATGTGTTAAATTATGTTATTTAAAATTTTTCTTGAATTATGATTTTTAAATTCATATCTCTTCAGTGTAAATTTTGTGAGCGATGTTTACCTAAAGTAACTATCTCTGTTTCTTTGCCTGCTCACTTTATTTGCAATCTTTGAGATTATTATTTAATAACTACGATGCAGTATAAAACATTTTTAAAAATAAAATTCTGCCGAAGTTTTATATTGCAGAGTTGGCGATATAGTCCACTTAGCTGCCTCATTATTAGAGAGCGTTTGTCCAATCTATGAGCTCAATGTCATCCGTGGCATCAAAATATTTTAAGGGAATCTCAAACGCAATTCCGGATTTTAGATTTTGAATTTCTGTCTTTAGAAATCTCCTGTAACTCAATTTTGGTATGTGCTGTCTATCATTTACTATGATAGCCAGCGACTTAGATGTTATTAGAAACCAAAACTCTTGTCCTGCCAAATTTTAGAATAAAGGTAAATTTTGGCTTTTTTTATTATGTTTCCAATGCTTGGGCCCTTCGCTTAAGTTGACGATCATGATTTAAACTTTTTCGGTTGTGTAGTATACAAATATGCAACTTTTAAGCTCTATTAGAATTCAATAGTCAAAATGTCAATTTTTTTCACACCAATCTACAATTTCTTACTTGGCTTTATAAGAAGAATTAAATATATTCTGTAGCTTCGTAAGATCAGTGAACTTTCTTCGATAGTGGTTAATTCATACACTTAAGTACATAACAACAACAGAATGGAATGTATTAACAACTAAAAGTTTGGTATATCCTTTCATTCGTTATTTATTCCATAAAGCTTCAGAACAAGCCCTTTCTATTTCCTCATATGCAAAATACACTGGATGAATTTTAAAATTTCTTCATCGGAAAAGGGTGATAGAAGAACTCATGTGGACCATAAAACACCATAGCAGAATTTTCCCAGATTTAACATTTTCCGATTTATGGAGGACAAAAGATAAAAGTGTCAGATTTAGAAAGAAAACGAAATCTGTGAAGTGTTTTAAGACCTGTATTCAAAATAGACATATACTTTGAAAACGTAGAAGTCCTTATTGCTAGTGATTTCTATGAGACAGGATTTCCATCGGAAAAGCAGCTTTACAAACACTAAAAAGTTGGCGACGTGCAAAATTGAATTGTTTTCAAAATCTGTAACCAGAAATATCGCAAATACTCTTCTACCATATGCTGTTAGTTTTCCTGGACAAGAAATGCATTCTCTTTTTGCTCCAGGGTATATTAGTTCTATTTTTTTATTATTACATCTGTTAACATATACTGCATTTTTTTTCTGTATATTCTATGTGTAAGATAGTTTTCAGGTTTGTAATATTATATTCGTCTTATTTTATTTATTTCATTGAAAATATCATTATTTTTTATATTTGATCATGAAGGTAAAGATGATTTGAGTGCGACAGATGACACATTTTTGATTCCAAAATGCATTAACTTCCACCGTAATTCATTAAATTTCTTTTTTCAAATAAAGAAGCAGCTCAAAACGACGCAGTGTATTCTGGGTCTGTCACGGTAATGCTTTTTGCTGTGAATTTCTTTTAAATGTTTTTATAATCTCCACTCAAAGCAATCACAAAAATTTAATGTTTTGTAAGCATCGCTGTATAAAAACATTACATAAAAAAATTTCTTTTAATTTTCGGTGCAAAAAATTCTTTGTCCAAGATGTAAACTAAATTTTAATAATTTCGGAGCTAATATTCAAAGATAATTAATATATTTCTCGCTATTGAAACTTCTCTTAGACAAAGCATAAAAACTGCATTGGAAACCTAGGATAGAAAAAATATCAATAATCAATATTTTGTTTCATTAGAATCTATGTTTCATTAAGTTTCGTAAGGCATGCATTAAATTGATATCCAAAATAATCCATATTTTATAAAATAGAAGATCTTTATCATCAGTCTCATATATTGAAAATATCGACATATTTTCTCATTTTGATTTTTCTAAATATTTTCAAAATTCTGATGAATATTACTATAATTAGGATGAATAAAATTTCCTTTTATTAAATAACAAATTACTTTTATGTATACATTAACTCATCTAGGATAAAATCAACGTGTTGATAGTTTGATTGTTCTTAATAACTCATATGTATTTCAATTAACTGAGATTATGTTTAAATTAATCACGATATCCTTTTCTGTTAATTTCCTGTTCCTGATAAATGAAGCAGGAAGATACTCGTAATCTTTGAATTGCTAATATTTCCAAAACTATGAACATTCCTTTCTTCTTTTCATGCTATAGTTATGTATTAATGGCCCAGTTATAAGTGTACTTAATTGATTTCCATTTTAATTGTTTCTTAATTTTGTATGTGGCATATTTAATTTTCAGTATTTTTGAGAATGATAGTTGAAAGCACTAATTTCAAAACTTTGAAACATTGATAAAGAGTATTGCTCAGTTTTATATTTTCAGGAAGAGTTTTCTTGACAACTTAAAAAACTCATATTAAATTTGCTTAATTGCTTAGATTAAATATAATTGAATATATAAATAAATATATTCCCTAAAACTGATTGTGATTCTCTGAATATATATCATAGATTGGGATTCTACGTGTGTATGAATCTATTTATAGGGACTTATTGAAAATCCTATAAATAGACTGTGATTATAATTAAATTTAGAAATTCAAAAGACTGTAAAAAATGGTCAGAGTGGCCTCATATTTCATCTGAGTATACGTGAAGCAATGGGAATCGGTGTCAATAAAGAAAAAAAAATCGTTCAAAACTAGTCGATATATAGCATCCTGCGATGCGAATTAAAAGACGTGAAATACTTTAGTGCCAATCTTTCTTCAAAGTCTATCCACTACGATCTTGGAGTGCCACAACAGATTAAAAAAAATTGGTTTTGAACAGTCCCAAGGCCAAAAATCATGAAAAAGCAAAAATGAATTTGTTTCTAACAGCCCCTAAGCCATGAAATAAAGAAAAACCAAAAACTGATGAAACCATCACGAAAAGAAAGTTGGCGACAACTTGCTTAATACATTTTTATTGTGCTTTCAACCTCTTTTCCTGCGAGCTGAAATCCTAAAACAACATGTTCCACAATATTTGTAAAGGTTTTTAGTGGTGATATTGTGATTGTGTTGCGTAATGCATGTTTTAAATCAACTAATTTGCAATCAGAACCCCGCACACAACAATTTTGCAGCTAGAAGTCGCAATGGTTCGTGGTTCCCAGGCTGTTAGGAAACGGAGACTGATAATTCTGTCATTTCCAAATTCAATAACTATTTCATTGTTGCAATGCGTAGGAACTCCATCTTACATAAAAATTGTGACATTAACGCATCTTTTCAGTTGTAGTACTGGAATCATATAGTTAGGCAAAGGAGATTCATTAAGCCTCTCATTGACTGCATAGGCTCCAGGACCCGAAAAACCAATCTCCTGGAAATGAAAGAGCCAATGACAAATGTTGCTGTAAACCGGCATCACACAATGATTTTTTTTTTTTTTTGAGAATGAAGAGGCAATACATTGCCCACTTTTATTAATAAATAAATATTGCAGGGCGAAAGCTTCTCCTTTCGACAGGTTAACCGAAAGCAATTCGTGAACATGGTAATTTTGAATGGATAGTATCGTAGGATATTTCATAAAATTTTACGAGCTAAATTACACGTCTTAATTTCGGGAAATTCTCAAAGCACTTTTTGACGTTTCTTACAATGCTCTAGTACATCCTTCACTGACTTCAAATCAATTTTTTTCCTTCTTCTGCCACATTTCACGTCAAACGAACCCGTCTCTTTGAATTTATCAATAATCTTCTTCAGACTGAATGCAATCTTCTACTCTTTAACGTCCGGAATTCCTTCAATGCAAATGCCACACTTGGGGCATTCTTGCAAAAAGGCTTCACAAGTCATCGTTAGAGCGAATACAGTCATCAAACCAGAGTTGCTTCTTATATTTTTTTATGTACGGAAATTTCAATGAAATTGCTGAAGTCATCGTTCTTGTATAAAAGTTTCACAAGCAGAGCCCTATCCTTCAATGATAAGAGTCATGAGTAGTACCTCCTAATAACAGGAACCGCATGTTCCAGCCTTTTTATCATAAGTGTAATGCGCGATGCACATGTCAGTCTTTTAATTGTCATCTTAAAATGAACATTTTTTTCGAACATTAGTTTTTTTCTTTTAAATCATATGACAGGTACATCGCCGTCTATTGGTCACTTGTCAAACTATTTTTTTTTCATCTTTTTCAAAACATCAATTCCTTTTGACCAGTGGTTCTTTTATACAGTTTTTAAAAATACAACTAGAATTATAATAACAGTGTAAAATTTATTTTACAAGGAGTATACAAATTATATAATTACAGAATCAAAGTTTGATATTTTCTTTATTATTAAAAATGAATCCTACAATTTCTGAAATTGTTGAAAATACAAATGACTTTATTCTAAAGCGATTTTGTAACTTGCTTGTATTATTTTATTATTCTTTGATAATTTATTTTATTATGTACCAATTTTCCAATTAGTGAAAAATATCATGCAGCAGCCAGAACCAATGGACACGTTTTCACCCCGATGTCTTAGTATACTTGCACAATATGGCACATTTTGAGCTAATTTTTATCTTATTTTGAAGAAAATTTAGTATGTATTTTGAGGCTCTTCTCATTAATATATTTGATCTAAAATTTGATGCAAAACTGCTATTTGTGTATGAAAAACATCAAATTTTATTTATCAAGCCGAATGCAATTTCGAATTACCTTATACTCAACACACGGATATACAGAAAGACAGTTAAACGTTTGTTGAATTTATTCCAAAACAGCACGCAGATCTACAGTTCAAGTGATAAATCAGTATGTTAAATTTAATCATCTAGCAGATTACGTTTTTAAATAATGAGTGTGCGTACACAAACGTACATACAGACAGATTGTTTGCCGTTTGGTGAATTTCATTCAAATCTTAATATAATTTACAATCTTTGGAATAATAGTCAAATGTGAAGTTTTGTTTGCTTCAGCCTTTTCTCTGCAGATTATCATATCAGAATTAGAACAGACATTTGCAAAACGGCTTTTTAAAGATGAAAGAGGCTTAAAATAAGAAACGGGAAAAATATTAAAATGCACAAATAAGTAAAATTGTGGCTTATTTTATTAAATTTTCGTTATTGGTAACTCGAATTAAGAAGGATTGAACTATAAGAAATAACATTTTAGCAATGAAAATTTTGGTTTCATATGTTTAAATATAATTCACAAAATATAAATACAATACATCTAAAATTGTTTATAACTTGTTTAGAAAAACAAAAATATCTTTTCAATAATGAATAAAAAAGAAGATTGGAGAGTCTTGTGTGAATTTCTGCGACTTTGAACATTAAAAATTTTTGAACTGAGTGATTAGTTTATTCTGGTTGCGATTTCTGAATTTTCCACCCATTTTAAAATATTCTCAGTCGCAAACACACAATAGAAACATTATAATATTTTGCGACACAGATTGTCATTGCTAAGTATTTATAAACATATTTGCAAATTATCAAATACAAGAGTAACACATGGCATAATTCAAAACTTCTAAAATCACAATAAAATGTATTTTGGATTTTTTTTTTTTTTTTTTTTGTATTTGAGCCTTTCCTCCTTAATTTTTAAATATTTTATCTTGTGCTCAGCTTTTTATTCGTGCTGTAATTATAAACAGCATCTGACACAACAAACAATTATTAGATGAGTAATATTTATTTAGAAATTCGAAGCAGTTTTCAGTTTTACACATTCAATAAGAAGATACTTCTATGAAATGATTCCGGATTTTTCTTAAACGCCACTGGAATTTTTATTGAACCTGCTCTTTTCTGGTCACTTTGTTTGTTCTATTTTAAAGTGGAATAGTTTTGGATATTTATCATTGAATCTCTTATGTATGTTCTTATTTACAGTTTCTTCACGTACTGTCTTTGTTTTACTTTGTTTGGCAAATATTGGATATATTATAACTAGTATATCAAGGATATTTTTGTCATAGTCCCTCATCTCAAAATTCAGCAAGCAGTTGATTAAAAATAACAAAAGAAAATATTGGTTATTTTTATCAAAAAAAGAAAAAAGAAACATGTTATTAATTTTCAAAATCGATTTTGTGTGTCTATTTAAATTCTGTGATCTATATAGTTGAGAAACAATTTTAAATAGCATATATTAAATATCTATTAATATAGAATTATTGTTATTAACTTCTTGGAAACATAATTTTTTACAATATATTTATATCGATAATTTTAATTTATTTATGAAAATAAAGCATAGTACTTATGAGAAGAAGTTGGAAGGAAGTTGGAAAATTATGATTTTATTTTATAGTTCTTGAACGAATCAAAAATATATTTATTTTTATTAAGACTGTCAAAATTATTTTTTACAAATTATTTCTAACATATATATAATAATTTATCCCAAATATATATGAGCATTGGAGAACAAACAGCATAGTGAATTGATAGTTCTAAAGATGTGTTTGTCATTCCGGTATGAATAGAAAATCAAAGACAAAACTTGATTACAGACATATTTCTTCAAATGCAGTTTTTTAATATTTAATGAAACTTTTCATAATTTCGTGGCGTTTGTTTACGCACTATCTTTACGATGACGCGCCAAAAATGGCCAATCAAAAGTTCTTGAAATTTGGTTATGTAATTGGAAATAGAATGTTGGGAGTTAAAGGAAAAATATAAATAAATAGTTTTTTTCTGTTAGAAAAGTCTTTGTCAGTTGAAAAAAGTGATGCAGCTGATTGTAGATTCTTTTAGGACCAAATTATACTCTAAAATGCATTAAAAGATGCATATTTTCAAATTAAAGAATTTTTTAAAAAATTTTCTAATGATATTCCGGAAAATCTTGACTCTTATTAAACTTTTACTAATTTCTGTTAGCATATATTTCAAGAGTTGAAATATATGCTAACACTTTGAATAATTTTCAAAAGAATACAACACCCAAACTTACTTTATAAGATTAAAGAATAAAATGATGGGAGTATTTAAAATAATAAATATGTACTGAAAAAAATTTAATCATAAAATGAATTAAGAAAGTCGGTGAAAATATATGTAAAGTGGAAGCGATACTTTTTCAAAGTATTATGCATTGCATCCAATTATTATTTAGGAAAACTTGAGCTCATTTATCCTCTACCTTTTTAAAAATGTGAGTGATATTTTTTATATGCATGGCAATCTTCTTCTGCGATTATGAAATTATTTCATAGAATTCGTATCCTATTTTTATTATTACAGTTGCCTTATAAAGTAACAAATTAAATTTACAGATTTATGTTCCTCGCATTTAGCCTGACATTTAGATACATCCACACTTTTGACTGATATTACAAAATAACTTTTTTTTTGACAATATGTTTAATTATCAAATACTTCCTACTTTTAGTAATTCTGGCAGCACAGTCCATGTTATCGAATTTTAAAATTGTGAGATAGTACGGGTCAATTATCTTGGTTTTACCTCACTTTCATTAAATTCCCGGTTTAGAAGAATACTGGGCTTATTTTGGGATGGGAGTCATAATTTTGAATCTCGAACAGATGGCATCGTCTGAGGTGGTACCTACTCTCTAAATTTTTGGATCATCGTAACTCTAGATTGCTTGATACACGACGTTTTATTTAAAGTGTACCAAGTTCGACTCCAGAATAGATCTTTAGTGAAATCTTGCACCGGAACTAAGGCCTAATTAATAGACCACTACGGCAGCTAATTATCATGGGTAAGCGAGTTTTACTGCTTTTAATTATATAGATAGTTAGAACTTTCATATTATCACATATACCTTTGTTATATCATATTTATTTATTTCAGCAGTATTCTAAAATTATTTTTTGGTCTATTCGCAATCATTACAATTAAAATATATGTTGGTTTATTTTAAAACGTAAGCTTCGGCCGAAATGTAAAACAGGCATTAATATTTCAGCCGTATCTATCAACATACCCAAAATAAACGAAACTCTTTCATGGAAATTTGTTTTTGAATATTCCAAAGAAATAGTCTTCTAATAAGAAATATTTAAGAACCAAAAAATTCTTTCAATATGATTTATATAATCATGCTACATTAATTACTTTTTTTTCATATATTAATAAGTAGAGACACAAAACCCTTGTGTAGTTCTCTCAATTGCAATTTATTTCTAAATACGACACATATATTTAAATTGTTTAAAATTATGCGTTGTTTCCTTCTAATAAAAATTATAGCTAAAAGTTTCCTTAAGTCATTTAGGCAAATTGACCTGCAATTAACATTTTGTTTCCTTTATTTGGGTTCATTTGTTTTTACTTGAACATGTACAATTAGAGGTACTTAGGAAGATTTGTTTCCATATTTTTTGTTCAACTAGACATATGCGTTTTAATGAAAGAATCTAAATTTTTTTTTCTTTTGGATTAGACTGTTTAAGGAATTTTATTAATTCCTACAGAGCGTTCATCATTGTTGAAAGTATCAGACTAGGTTGTAAAGGTGCTTTTTCTTTAAAAAATTCGAATTTTTTAATGATCTAGAAATAGATTTCAAATTTTGAAAATTCTAAAACAGTCTTTGTTTTTAATAAAGTAAGATAGAACCATAGATACAATAATATACAAGTACACAATAGATAAAAATGAAACCGTAAACAATGATAATTTTTACCGAAAGTGATTTATTTGTTTTATTTTTATCATATAATTCTCCAAAAATAATACTTGAAATGTTTATATTAAATCTTTACTTGCCCAGCCACAATTTGCTTACTTCAGGCAATTAAAAAAGCTGGAAAACGACATTAGTTTCCAGTATATGTTGATGAACTAATGTGCAAGAGCATTTTCAAACGCATTTCCTGATTAATGGATATTTCACTGTGATTTGTTCATGGAAGACATTATATATCAAAAGAAATTCAATAATGTTTCATAAAATTTAGTATGCGCGTGTCAAACACCTTGGAGGGTGTAACAGACCAAGATTTTAAGATAGCTTAATTTAGTCATGTTTTACAGACACTTTGTTAAACATAGATACATTTTGACTAAAATTCATTAATGACAATGCTAAATGTTCATAAAATATTTATTAAAATAGTTTGTATCTTGAGGTCTATTACATTTTAAGTAGTTTGAGAATTATATATGTGATATAAAAACAAAATATTTTAATTAGTTTTAAATTACACTGTTTTACCTAACACTGAAAATTTTGCTAAAATGTTATGAATTAATCGGTTGTTTTCAAAAACTAATAATAACATGTTTAATTTTTCAATTTTTGGTGTTATAAAAAATTATATATTTGGTATTTGGTTTGGTGTGCCATTTCAATTATTTGGTGTTATAAAAAATTATGCGTCTCCAAACCTTGTCGGATACCTTAAGGGGTATTTTAATTGACTTTCATTTCTTTCTTCGTTTATGTTAGTCAATCCTTTTTCAGATAAATTCATCAATTAATAGAAAAAATTAGGTCCTAACTGACACTAGAATTTGGAAATTTTGAGAAACAGTAGAAAATTTCGTCACAATATTTACATTACTGAAAGGCCGTTTGATGTGTCAAAGTAATATAATAAAAGATATTCTTAACAATAATGCCAGTACATATTCCGTAAGGAATAATTAAAGTAAGTTATGCTTAAGATTTTTATTTCCTTAACTTTTTTCCTTAAAGCTTAACTTTCCTTAAAGCTTAACTTTTTTCATTTTATTTGATGAATTACTACAAATTATATAAACTATGTAAAAATGCATGTTTCGAGAAAAAATATGTTACAAAATGTGTACATTTTTCGAGGTATTCAGAATTTATTACCAGCGCTACATAAAATTTTTAAAGTGGCAATCCGATAAGCGTTTATTTGCATTCTTTGTAGAAGGCTACTGCAATTGAAATAATTACAAAATTCGGATAATTCTTTTCTGTAGTGTAGTTCTGTTCTGTAGTGTTGATAATTCTTTTCTGTGTTCTGTAATTCAAAAGAGTTAAAATGATGTTTTAAGAGATTTTGAATATTTACAGATTGTGCAGTTTCCTCTTAGGTCCGATTTTATTTCAGGTATTGAAGAAGACTTTAGGAATATTATTATTGATTGTCCTTTTTATTGGCTATTTTAAAATTTCGCTCGCCTTAATTAAAATACTCTAGACAAAATATGACGAAATTTACATTCACACTAATGGTGAAGAGCATTCAAATTTGAATAAATTTCAAGAGCTGTGGTGAAAGCATTGCTTTATATTAACTGCATCATTCGTTCGTAAATTTGGAAACTGTGTGAAAAAGCATCAATTAGGGTAAAACGTGATAATGTTTAGCTGGAACACAATCACAAAAGTGCACATATTTCCGAGCTCTTGAGTTAGTCATCTATCGTAAGTAGAGAGTAGGGAGACAGGTGCTTGCCCGTAATACTCAATATTCAGTAAAGCAATTTCGGCCAAAAATCGATACTATTTCAGAAGAATATTCAGAAATTCAAATGTTCTGATCCCTCTAATTTCTTACAAAGCAGGGAAGAGTTAAGGTTAATGCCCGATCATATGCAGTGATCTCCGAGCAGCTGCATTGTATGGAAAGTATTCAGGCATGTATCATGGTCACATCCTCAGATAACACAAGCCCATCATTAGAAACAATCTCCAGGAAGTTATTACACATAAGTACAGAATTGTGGAAGATAAATATTTAGAAATATGATATGTATCTTCTTGTATTCCATGACGCACTTACAGATGTCATCAGGAGGCTTGGAAAGGCTCATCAGCTGGAAATTTTCCAAATATCTAAAGATTAGAATTGGACAAGTGAAGTAAATCAACTCTGAGATAAAAACTGTAGGTTATACCCTTAATGCCAATCTTTAAGTTATATTTTGAAAAAGTTTTGACCATCGAATCTGTCAACCAAGGGAAAAAAAACATGTAGAACTTACGCCATTAGATATATTCAAGACTGATCCATAGAATATGAACCGATAATTGACAGCTCACTTTGTCAGAAAATTTGCTTAACATTAGAAAGAATAGGGAAATTGAGAATATTTTAGAATTTGATGTCAAGAAGAATGTAGCATATCCACATTTATTAGTGGATGTTCATATTGATTGTGGACTTAATGAAAACCATGACAGTTGTTATTTAGCCCCACATTACCATAATGCTTAGTAAAATACAATATTTTATCAAGAACATAATAATATAATTAGATATTATTTTTATTATACACAGTTTCACGATTATTTTTTTGACATGAATGTTTATTACACTAAAAAAACAAAAGATGATGGTTGTTTTAAGAATACATAAATTTTTCAATAACTATAAAACTCATGCGAAAAGCCTAACAAGACATATTATTTTAAGAAGCTTAATTTATACTACATTAAATCAATGATCCAAACTTAATGCCTTTGCAGACGACCAGTTTTATGACTGAGTCTGCGCTGTTTAAAAGAAGAATTAAAATCTAAAATAGATCCAGTATTTTCAGCGAAGGGATGAAGCAAATATAAGATTGCCAGTATCGTCATGAATAAGTAAATGAAATACAATTTTCCTTACAAGCAAGTTGTGATTTTCGATGCATAAAAATTTTGCGAATTCATTGAAAATGCACTTTAGGGACCAGGATGCATCGCGATATCGATATTTTTATATTACCCGATGTTCTTACAATTTCCTTTGCCATTATTCCCTTGATACAAGAAGAAATTGGAAACAACATCGTACCCGATCAAGAAGCATCCCAGTCAAAACAAAATCTCTTTATTTTTTGTCACAAAGTAATATTGTATCAAATCTTTTGGATCTGGCATTATATGGTTTGTTTAACACGAAATGAGAAGACATTTTATGACACTTTGGGTATTGATCTAAAAGAGCTGAAAAGTGATACACATTTTCTAGATCATTAACTATATATTAGTGTATGAAACGTGATTTTATTCTTACAGAATGGGGCACTTTTAGAATTTATTTTTAAAAGATGAAAGTAATTTTGTAATTATTGAATATAGAAAATAAATTAATTTCTAAATTTATTACACAATTCAATGTAATTGTTGCTTGCAAAAATTATAACTCTATTTAACGCTTTTGATGATTTCAGGAAATTCTTCTGTATGACTGGCTTTTCTTTAAAAGTCTTAAACGATTTATATTTAATGACTGTCTATTCAAAATGCATTCAGATCTTTTTTGAATTATTATCTTTATTACCATAATATATATTCCAAAAAAAAATCTTTATCTCAAGGAAAAAAACAATCAGGTCATGGAAATATTTTATACGATGTAACTACGTTGAGCTAATGACACGCTATATGTTAGATATATTTAAATTCATAACAATTCCAATTTTTAAATTTAAAGAGCAACCAATACAATTATTTATTGGTTAAAAAATATGCATCCATATTTAACCATTTAAAATTTCTATTTACCAGCATTTAAACTGAGACATTTCTACAAATTAGAAAGTGCTAATCAGCTTCTTGAAGGAGAAGAAGTTTAAATGTGGATTAACTGCAGTATTTTATATCAAATAAAAACTTCACCGATTTCTGATTATAAAAGGAAATCAGAGAAATTTGTAAGACGACATGCGATAACATTTAGAACTATTAAACTATTGACTAAATGTAGTTATTTTTAGTCTTTTCATATGTAGTTATTCATTAGCCTATTCATATTATATTCTTCAACACAAAGGAATACATCCCCTCTATACCGAGGCATTCTGAGTAATTTGAATGACTACAGAATTGATAGCATTGGAGAAAAGTGAGTTTAAAGTTCTAATGGCAGTCACCGATCACGGCTCAACCCTTCTCAAGAGAGGCAAATTCCGTAATTGAAATATCGCAGTAACACATCATAGCTATTACTTCCAGAAAATCAAGAAGCAGCTAATTACACTGCGTTTTCCCCGTGTAATTTTAAGTTAAATCTCATTTTAAATTATTCGACTAGATTCAGAAAGTGATATTTAGTGAAATATTTGAATCTTTTTTTATGATATAAAAATGAAGTCAAAATTCTTTTAGATTCTAAAATTGTTTTTATTTTTAATATATATATATATATATATATATATGACAGAATCACAGTTATTGCAATTTTAATAATACACAACAGACAAAAACGAAACTTTGAAAAGTGATACTTTAAAACCAATTATCCAGTTGAATTGAATTATCCAATTTTTACATTATTTTATTTCTTTGAAAATAATTTCATAAAATTAATACTAACTTTTTATCTACAACACAGTTTACATATTTCGGACGATTATGTTAAAAAATATTGAAAACAGCACCTTTTCCCATCATACTTTTACGAACTAATGTACGAGTATATTTTTAAAGCATTTTCTGCTGAATGAGAATTCCACAAAGATTAGCTCACTAGAAATATGATATCTCAAAAACAATTCAATAGAATTTAATGAAATTTGCTATGTACTTGTCAAAACACTTCGATATTATTACAGGGTACATTTTTAAGACTTTTTTTTTATTGAACATGGCTTATAGTTACTTTCAATTCAAAGCATAGAGTAATTTCCCCAAAAAATATCATTAACGACAAATTTGAATATTTACAAAACATTTATTTACTTGCTTCTAAGTTCTTTCTCTTCTAACCCAGAATTAAAATAGAAATCTTTCATACGCTTTTAGAAATATAAATGCAAATCTACGCTATGTAAATCTTCCATACGCTTTTGGAAATATAAATGCAAATCTACGCTCTGTAAATCTTCCATACGCTTTTGGAAATATAAATGCAAATCTACGCTCTGTAATAATTCCTGTAATTCCTGCTCGATATCCCGAGTATCGTAATATAATATGTATGTAGGTTTAAGACGATAAAATATATTGCACATAATTAACGGGATGTCTGCTCAGTTGTTATCATCGACAAAAGACTTCAAAATTCCAAATCCCGTTCAAAGCAATCCATGTGTAATTTCGATACGACAGACACACAAATGCAAGAAATCAATATTTATGTAGCAATGAGGCTCTTGAACATTCAGAAGCTTCAACAAAAATGCAAAAAATATATAATCAAATAGAGTTTTTTTCTCTTCTTTTATTTTAAATTATTACGTAGATGGATGATAAAATGGAATGCTAGCAGCAGAAGATATTTTTGAATATATACTTCACATGAATTCCCCATTGTGTTACAAAATGATACATTCAAATTAAAGAAAATTTTTCAATGCCACTCAAAGTACAAATAAAAAGTTTTACAATTTTTGTGTAATGAAAGGTAAAAATTTTCGAAATGTCTTTGTTGGTTCAAAAATAATGCAATGTGGATATTTTTGAACTTCCTTTTGGAATATTTCCAAGAACTTTCATTCAAACAAAATGAAATCGTTTCTCTTGCGTTTATTTGCAGTATTCAGCAAATGTATATTTTTTAAAAAATTATAAGCGAATTTACAAAAGACAATTTTCGATTTTTTTGTATGTTTAATTATAATAACTCAGTTTATTAACTGCTATGAAAACTTGATTTATCTACTTCAGTGGCATAAAGCCTTGCTTAAAAAAAAAAAAAAACTTGTTCTTAGATGCTATTTGACCAGCAGAATTTCATTATAAATATAAACTAGATTTTGTTAATAGTTATAATAATTAAAAGACAAATAAAAACATTGAATATTTTATTCATAAAGTAAATTTCTGATACGAAAATGAGTAATGATTTTTTTTTAATAAATTTCAGGTGAAAAGAATTATCGCTTATTTTTAAAACACAACAGTCAAGAAAGATATCGAGAAATTATTCACAATAGTTTTCAAAAATGTTCTAGACTGCATTCAAAAGAGCTCTTATTGAATGGGTTTTAGTTAATTTTTTTTAAACTTCGAACAATTATTCTTATATTTTATGAAAAGAATTCTTTAATTACATTCAAATTTATAGATAAATTGTTCCCAGTTTTTGTTCGGCTGAAGATTAATTTAAGCAGAGAAGAAAATTGCTTTTAGGTCAAACTAATAATGATAGTTAAATAGTACAGAAGAGATAAAAAAATTCTTATCTGAAAAAAAAAATGCCACGAAAATGTTTTACACCAGAATATAGGAGATAAAAAATTGGATGAATTTAATTAATTTAAGTAATATTTAATAGTGTTATCTAAAATAAATTACAGTAAAGATTCTTATTGAAGTGCAATTACACTAATAACTAAGCAATTTATTTCGGATCAATTATTTCTATCTTGATTGATTTTCTCAAGGGTATTTTTCAGAACATCACTCTTTTGGGATTTTATAGTGCAGGCAATATTCTTTATGCTTTAGAAAATATTAAAAATACCAATGAAAATTTATTTTAGAAATAATAATATATTCATAATTATTAATAGGGATTGATATTAAAATCCCACTTAATCCATCTTAGAAGTACAGATGATTTGTGTAGAGCTTGCATAATGTAAAATTATTATTATAAATAATGTAATAAAAGTCTATAATTGCTTCACACTATTTTTATAAGCAAAAAATTTTATGAAATTTTTTTAAGTGAAAGGGCAGACTTTAAAAAATCAACAAATTTTCCAGCAATTAGTTTGATTCTTTACAAAGTTATTAGGAATATGAATGACTCTCATGACACAGAATTTAGGAAATTTCTGCATAGCGCCTCTGATGATAATCTAAAACCAACCCTAGTATAAAAAATATGATATATGCTAATGCATATTTACAAAGTAAATTAATTATTTCTTAAAAATGGGCGAAATTGTAAAAAAAAATTAACCAAAACAAACATGCATATAGAAATAACATCCTACGAAATTATCAAAAAAGAATCCCTGAGCGACTGCATATGTTTTACTCATATTATTTTATCAACAACTTAATTAGCATAATTCTCAATGAGTTGACCTGGGAGATCTGTTGTACAGAATATGAAAATCTTGTCAGATTTTATGGATGGATCACTTATCTCAATGCGTGAAAATGGAAGGGTTAAAATTTCCATTGCACCATAACTTCCTTGCGATTGTCAGAGAGATAATTCAAACTAGGTGAATTACCATTTTATCATAACAAAAAACTTATGAATTAAAGTTTCTCCATAGCTATAATTCCTGTGTATTTAGTGGCTGAAAAGTTTTTTTCAGCTCCAAGCTGCAGCTGCATTTAACTTTAACCTGTGACATCCCTTGGGAAGCTTTCATTATTTGTATCTTCTTCTACCCTCTGCCATTATAATTGCTCCCGTTTTAAGAAATTAGAGGAGAAGAGGCGGATAGTAGAATTATTTTTTGCTTTTGCCTTTGAAAAGAACGAATCTATCTTTGCCTTCCGGGTAGTCGATAGGAATTTTAGTGTGTTTTTTCTAGATATTCTTGTAATTATTATCGCAATTTTGTATATAGAGGATATATACAGTGATAATTATCAACAGTTACATATGACTTTGACCTGTTTTATCGTGACATATCTGATAACTCCTTCGGGCACAAAATTATTCGAAATGATAGTATGTTATTATATGTGGAAAAGATGCTAAAAAGTGGCCATTTAATTTGGGTTTCGCAACAGTTTTTTTTTTCCTTTCTATTTTTAAAAGAATGGTATCAAATTCCCTTTCTCGTGCAATCAGCTTTTCATCTTTAAATTTAATGGCGAAATATTTTCTTTACGAATTTTTAATTAACATTTAATAATTTGTTGTTGTTTCTTATTACATTTTACAAGCCCATTGACATCTGTCAACGATTTAAGCCAAGCGCGCAGGGGCTTCTGAGGGCAGAAGTCTGACTTCTAGCTCATATGAAGATAGCACATACACATTCGCTTGCACAACCCCTTTACACAGGTGGGATCTTTTACATACCTCACAGATAGTGCACAGGGTAAAGAGCAATTATGCTCGAACCAGGACTCGAACCCGAGGCGCCTATATCACAGGGGAAGACGCAGCACCCTTAGTACAGGTCGCTGGCTTAATAGTTTGTAGTTTTTTCCTTGAAATATTATCTTTCTAAGCATCTAACTAGCTTTATATTTATTTTGCCCTTTTTAGAAAAAATTATTAATGTAGACATTAAGTTATCATTTAAATTGTATTTTAAAATGCATCTTAAAAAAGATTTCATTCTGCAATAAAATACATGACTAAAATCATTTTCAATAGTTTCAGCTATTAGCCAATTTTACCCAAAAGTCCACTAAAGCAAATTTGAGCGTAAATAAAATGAACTTATTAAAATGGAAAACCTTTGCAAACATCCGTTGCATTTTTATTTCTCCTTCCTCAAAAACAATTAATTAAGCATCTTTATTTTTTCTGTCTATTCTGAGAAAAATGGTGTCACCTGGTATAATTATTCTTTTATCCTGCTTTATATTCCTTAACGATTAAACTTTATGAATGATCATTTAATGCTTTGAGTACGCTAACGCTGCAGCTGGAAGTGTAACGGGATTCATTCCCCATTTTTCTTCATGGCGTTCGTTTCCTTAGGATTTCTGAGTAAATTTCGAAAAAAATTCGACCCCTCACAAATTTTTATGTGAAGTAATTTATTATAAAGCTTTTAGTGATGATCATTTTCTTTGTTAAGTGCAAATTTTGTAACAAACAGCAGAAACAAATAAATAGAAAATAGAAACAGAAAGATAAAGCAAACTGCAACTAAGAAGCTGACTTCTTCAAGTTTAACTAAGTCCACCTTAAGACAAAATTTCAAATTTGAATTTATTATGAGTCATGTATTCATTTCTCTCACACAGTTTGTTTAACATTTGATTTCTATGCATGTAAAGAAAATAACAGTTTCTGATTTTAATCTGGCTGCTTTCAGATTTAAAAGCCTTTCATTACTCTCTTTTATTAATAATAATAATTGTTCGCTATAAATTTATCAAATTATTTTTTTTTACTTTTTTTCTCAGTTTTATCCTCAAAGCCTTTTAATGTAAGGTGCTTTTTCTCTCGTAATCAAAATTCCTCCAAATTTACTGTGAATGATAAAAGCTATCTCATTCACACAGTTTAAAGACAAGAAAAGCTATCGTAATTATGTTTGAGTAGTGCGCAAACATGCGTCGGATTTGGGCATTTCCTAATACAACATGTTTTTCTTTAATTTTCTACCCAAGGTCGTTTTCATTTGTTTATTAAAAACATGTACTATAATAGGGGTTCTAATTTTTATTTTGCATCCTAGGATACTTCGATGTAGCAGGACATAACAACATACTACTAAGATTTAATTAAAGATTTCTTGTTCTTACAGTCATATATGACAACATTCTAATTTATAATTAAAAAGTTTTAAGCAAATAAATAAAATTCTTATAATACACAACAAAATTTTTAGCCTGTTAATCTTGTCCTTATCCTCACTGGAACTCATATTAATTTAAAAGCAAATCAGTTTCTAGAAATAATATCATTATTGGATGATTATTGGATTAAAAAAGGCATTTTTTTTAATAATGTGACTGAAAAATGTGAACTGATGTGAAAGAAAAGCTATGAAAATGATTAAATACTGCATTACTTTTCAATGATCGAATCAAAACGGAGTATGAAATATGCTAAATGAATTTTCTTAATTTTAACAAAAATTTAAAATCAATAAGAAATTCACCTTGATAATTCCCAGGGAATTATTTAAATAATGGAACTTTATTATAATAAGAAAGCGCATCTTTACTGAATAGAAAGTACACATTTTTAAACATAGAAGATTAAATTTAAAAAATAAAGATTCATTTAATAATTCCCTTTGAGGATCATATGTATTTATGTAGAATACGCATTCAATAATTTTAATTTACCATTTAGAATGAATAAAATTAAGTGAAATCAGCAATTTCTTACAGTATAATAAATTTAAAAACAAACAAAATTTTATTTATTATGTTTTCGAAAATTTACCTAAAAGAGTATTTGATAGATCTTTCAACATAACAACAAAAGTAAAAACTGATATCTTGCAATAAAAA